>NW_027106332.1:791181-793307 GCF_000696795.3 Halyomorpha halys | reverse complement strand
TTGAATAGTGACCTCTGACCTGAACTTAGCCTTGGTGTATGATTGCCTGATACTGAAAAAATCCTTATGATAAAATATTTTCTTTAGTATATTTTTCCTTAATTAATTAAGAGTTCTCCAAAGCAATGTATGAACTGTTTGTGATATTCGATTAACCATTCAAAGTAATCATATTCCTCTGATGGTGTTAAAGTTATAGGCTAGATCTTACCATGTGAACAGTGTTAATCTACGGCTCAGAAGCTCAAGCTACCACCAAAGTAGACAAAATATAACTTAAGGCCTTTGAGGATTCTCCAGAATTCTTGAACCTGTGAACTACAGGACTAGCGCCGCAAAAAGAATCGGGAATATTATGAGCTCTTTAACCAAACTGACGTAGTTTATTTCACTTAGACTGGAATGCTAATCTGTGGTAGCCATGCATCTTGAATGGATGATTTCAGGATTCCCATAATACTCATGACAGAGGAAATTTCCAGGTCAAGAAGAATGGAAAAACATAGACCAAGGTTGGACGGAGTGACTGTAGGCTTGAGAGACCTCTAGCAAATCTGAAAATAAACAGCTGCACCTCAGGAACTATTAGAGGCCAGCGACGGATTGTCACACCAGCTATGATAATGATGATACATCAGGTCACCATCATCTTTACCATAATCATTACTCCTAACGGTGAGTAGCCTGCTAATTACAGTAGCGATGTTGTATCACAGATGCTGTGAACTGAAAATGATAATTAAAATTTAAATCAATATATTCAAACAATCCAGACTCCAACATGCTCCTTAAAGAAACATTTTGAGAAGCCTACAAGAGCCTTTTAGAGGTACAGCGTGTAGTAACTTCTTCAAGATGAAAACCATCGTGTTGATTTTAAACGTCATCACCCTTCAAACTGTTTTGAAATGTCTCCAGCGAGGGATAGAATGAAATATTTTTTTTTTAAATAAGAAGAAAGAAAAAAGGGACGCTTGCATATTTCAATTCCTTTACAATAACTAGAAACTGGTTTCCTTCCAGTGTTGAAAGACTGTTGCTCTTATGGGCACATTCCATCGATACCAGTCTTCATAATCTTGGCTCTATATCTTTCCTGTCTACATTACTTCGTTAATAACAATGAAAATGATTGAATATGCAGTAACTGAGGTCTTCTGTGAGTTCTAAACAGTCACTCCCTACACAGGTTAATTACTCCATTCCAATAACAAATGGTTATCTTTATTTTTTTTTATTAAGGAAGTGTTAAATTTGCATGTTATTTTATTAGGCTTTAATGTGAAAAATTATAAAAAGGGGTATGTTGTGCTACGAAAAAACTAAATGGATGTTGGTTACTATTTAAGAAGGACAAGAAAAGTGGAAATACTAGTTACTGGTTGAAGGAGTTTACATGCCTGAAGTTGAGACAAGGTTAATAATTAATTAAGATATGTAAACAATATAAATCGCCTAACTAACATACGACGTTTTCCAACATCAAGAGAACTAAAGTTAATATTTTATCTGGCTACATATACCTCGCTGCAATCGTTCAGTTTATCACCGGGTTACCAGCAATACAACCTACACCCACCTACAAACATGAAAACAATCACTGGTTTTATTATAAAATAAGTTTTTGTTTCGTGAAGTGTTGATTTATCTCACTAGTAATATTGTATAATTACAATGATTAAGTTTTATCGTGTTGAAGTTAACAAAACAGAATGGGAAGTACCAGAAAGATATCAAATGCTTACTCCTGTAGGTTCAGGATCCTATGGCCAAGTATGGTAAAAGTCAACAAATATTGTTATTTTCCCGTTTTTCTTGGTTGGATCTGGATCCTAAAGAATTTGAAATTATTTATTAATGTCTATGCATATTTTTATTTTTCATCTCAGCTCTTTTTATTATGTATTAGAATGTTGTATGTATGCTCTTAACAATTTTCTTTTTATAGACTATGAGTAATTAGCTACTTACCAACTATTGTAGTTAATTATAGCATGTATTTTGTGACAGAATTTGTATTTTTGTTATAACATTATCATTCTTCCCTGATTAATATTGTCTCTTAATTGATGTAAAAGTTTTGTTTATAGCCTTCGTTAAATTTGAAAATTCTCAGCATATGTGTT
>NW_027106332.1:769020-789930 GCF_000696795.3 Halyomorpha halys | reverse complement strand
CCCCCCGACCATCTTCTCCAATCAGTAATTTACAGTCAACTTTCTACATCTCATATTTATTTTAACTTTTAAATGACACACTATTTGGTTCAAACATTAAAATAAGTTCAAATAAACTATCCAGCTGATAAATATTATTAATATTTACAACAATAATGTTAACATACGCTAAATATTAACTTCTTGGATATTTTGTTACTCATTTAATCCAATCAGATTTCCTTCCACAAGTGATGTTGAGAAAATTTATTTATACTAATCCTATAAAAATAATTGTCATTCAACTTCATGAAACATTGAATTCTGATGTTAACCTAATTAATTTTAAATCATTTCATGTTTAATAAAGGAAAGGGCAACATCTTTTATTAAAATATAATAATTATTATTATTACTTTGTGCTTTCTTAGTTTCTCCCAAACCTTTGCTGTGGGAATGATGTGTGCTTCACAAAGTTTGTATCATCAAACGGAAATAGGGATTGTCACTAAAAGACAAGAAAGTGGCTCCCAAAGGGCTACTAGTCCTAGGTAGGATGGAAATTCTATCATTTTGACAAAATGAATACATTTTCAACACCTAGGAAGCTTAGTCAGCATATTCAACTTTCTATTGAGCATTTGATATCTTATCAAATAATCTAAAATACCTCTTTGAGAAGTTAAGATAAAATCATGTGGTCCCCTAAAGTAGCGATTCCCAAAGTGGATGCCACAAGCATATACTAGGGGTGCCGCAATCGAATGCCACTTTCTCAAAATATTCCTCCCTCCCCCATAAAAAAAAAGGAAAACTATTAAAATGAATATAGCAAATGTAAGTGCATGAATGCACTTACTTTGCACTGTTTTTTGTTATTTTCCTACAAACTCAATCACTCTAAGGATAATTGTGGTGGCATTTTTATATTTTTTTTAGCTCAACTAGGGTGCTGTAAAAATTTGTTTGCCCAAAAATGGTGCCATGGCAAAAAATTGGAAAACCACAGTTATTAAGAAGCACTGCCCACTGTAGTGTTTAAGAGTGCCTGCTAACCCACTCTAGTTTTCAGTATATTTCTAACTATTTTTCATTTAATTTTATCTGACATAATGGAAACAAGAAAATAAAATGTAGGAAGGATACCATTATCATTAAAACTCTTTTTCGAAATGATAACATAATGTAAAAATTACCTAGAACTCTCAGCTAACAGACTGTTTCAGGAGAGGTTTTGGCTGGATAGTCTAGAGATGATGTCATTCCTAGACTAATGAACAATATCTACGAAACACAGTCTGTTCATTTCTGTTAAAGTAGTAGTCAACTGCCTACCACCACGATGAGTTGTACCTATGCACAGTAGTGACACTATGCCATCCTTAGCAAAGATTGTTTTGTTTAGCATCGAATGAATAGCTTTTGGATGGGACAAAATAGTTTGCGGTAATGTAATCACAGAATTTACAAGGAGTGTGGCTAGACTTATACAGATTCTTTCAATAAGTACTTTTGGTAAATATAGTATCTTGGTATCAGCTATGATTTACTTGAGTGATCATACAATCTTCTATATTATTTATGAGACACAGACAGCTCATTTTCAAAAAGCTGTCAGGAAATTAGAAGTGAGAACTTCCCATTTCCTAACCTGAGATTTGCTTGGCCAAAGTTTTATGTTTTTGTATAAATGTATAGCCCATCAAGGAAAAATCATTTTTGATACTCTAGTCAATTTAGGAATAAGGCTTCTTCCTCTACCTCCATGTTCTCCAGATTTAAACACAGTTGAACATGTAGGATGCTCTTCAAATATGGTTATCTACCTAAAATCCACAATCTCATCTCGCTCTACAACATGCAGGACATTTCACCTAGACTTGGATAGGAAATCCCTATTAAATTACAGCCATAATTTTTGTTTGTTTTTCCCTTCTAGGCATTGTTGCCATACAGGGTTCGGCAACACTGAGGTAGTGCATTAGGATTGCGCATGCCACTGCTGCCAATAATCATCTTTTATTTGCAAACTTTATTTTTATTTACATATTTTTACAAAATTATTTGGTGGGAGCCATTTAATTTTTTTGGGAACAATGTCTTAAATCGTGTTGCAGCCCAGCTCTTGGTTGAGTGTCTTAAGATGGGGCTACACCTTATCCAGTAGGTCCAGCACTCCTGTCTTGGGGACCCCACATGTCGGGCACCGGGGGTCGATGTTCTTTCCGAAGCTTTGTAGCTTTCCTCGGAACCCCCGTGTCCTGTCAGGATCTGCAAGACCCAATAGTCAGGGATGACCCATCTTGCTCTCAATCTTGAGTGGATGGTGGGGAAGAATTCCCACAGGTTCGCACCCTAATTATAGCAATACTATCACAAGCTGTATGGGTACTTCATCCAATATTAAACTATTAATCTCCACAATCGCAGCTTGGCAACTAAAATTCAACCCAATTCTCCAAGGTATAAGTATCCTTAAAACTTTTATGAAGTTTCCTAAGGTGCTCCAATAAATGATGTCATAGCTGATCAATGGTCCTTTATACAAATAATAAATCTTATAATGGATTATAACTATTAGCAACGTGTGTAGTCCTTTTAAATAAATAATAATTTAAATAAAATAATTTGCTTTTATATTAAACCAATGATACTAAAGTTCAACAAATAAGCAGTTCTAGATTTATTCTTGTCAACAATCAATAAAAGCTTAGTTAAATTTAATTTCAATCCAAAGTTATTATTCAAGCTGTAGATGGCTCCGTGTGGTCCAGTTTTCAGTAGTGTCTACAAAATATAAGTCAGTGAAGGTAATCTGCTAACTTAAGTTCAGTTTTAGGATCTCTATTTATTATCTCTATTTATTTCAACCCCCTTCCCTCTTCTCAGATAATAAGTTCCAAAAAGACTTAACTGAATGTGTGATATCATTAATTGATAACACAATGACCAATTGACTTTTATCAAAATTAGAAAATTATTGCTACGTTAAATCTTCAACCATAATTCAAACAGAATTCTCCCAGAAATTTTTAGATTTCTGATAGATTCGGCTTTGTACTGATGATATACTATCTATCATTCATATTATTAATTAACATATGTTTTCAAGTTAAATTTAACATTTAAGTTGAATTATCATTGTTAAGATATTAGAGGTCACATGTTTTATATGTAGTTTGATAATATTTAATTGCATTAGTCCCTTATATTACAGTTCAGCGATGGACACAAAATATGGAGTTAGAGTTGCAATAAAGAAACTACCTAGACCATTCCAGTCTGCTGTCCATGCCAAGAGAACTTACAGAGAATTAAGGATGCTTAAACATATGAATCACGAAAATGTATGCATTTAAATAAAAATTTTCTTATATTTAGAATATAGTTATCAACTAGATTTGAAGTGAAAAACTACTATTTTTAGAGTTATGATTTTGTATAAATTATACTGTATTTTTCATTTCATAATTTATCAAGTAAATACATGCATAGATAAAAGTGGTAATTTATTTTTCCTAAAATAAAAAAAATTGTTAAATGTATGAAAGCATTCTTGACTTTCTCTGCATCATTTATTTATTCTGTGGTTTCCTAATGTTTCAGGACTGCAAAGTCCATCTTCATTCATCACTGTTCTTTATTGTATCATACTTTAATTCATATAAATTATTATAAGTAATACAAGTACAAACATGGTGCAATAATGGAAAGCAAGATCTGAAGATGAGATTTGTGATCCAAAATGTTAAGATAGAAAAAGATCAACGAATGATGAAGAGGAAGCCTGGATTAATTTATAATGTCTGTAAAAATTAATTGTTGACTGGAAAATTGAATAAAATGTATGATAAAATATCAGCTAATGCTTAAATAATAAAATAAATCAAGTATAAGCTTATTCTTAGTTATTGAGATTTAGTATTTTTTTTATGATAATTATTCTGTAACAATATTTTTTTTTTATTATTGTTATATCTCCTTGAGAGAGATATATACTGGAAACAAAGTAGCAGAGGAATTCAATTTCGGTGGATCTAAAACAGAACCTCTGAAATTTTTTTGTTTTTTATTATTTAATCTATACCTGAGACTTATGGTATAAAAAAAAAAAATAATCTTGAAATAAGTTTTTTTCTTACTAATAAAACACTTGGACAGACTTTTTATTATAGTTATACTATAAATATACTATAGACTTAAACCTTTATCCATTCAATGAATGACCCATAATGTTTTTTTATTTTTGTAGGTGATTGGTTTACTTGATGTATTTCATTCTTCAAAAAGCATCAATGATTTTCAGCATGTATATTTAGTTACACATTTAATGGGTGCTGACTTAAATAATATTGTTAGAACTCAACAGTTAACAGACGAACATGTTCAGTTTCTTGTATATCAGATACTGAGGGGATTAAAATATATCCATTCAGCTGGGATTATTCATAGGGTATGTTTTGTAATCATTATGTTATGGTAATTATTTCTAAATTACACTTTACAATTCAAATAACATGCTTCAATTATAATTAGTAATATGTACATATATTTATTTTCTGCTTTGCCACACTAAGTAGGCAATTATGCCATCCTCTTTCTCACAGCCGAGTTTAAATAATCTTTTGATATAAATTCACTTTCCTCCTGTTATATATCCCTTAAGTTGTAACAGGTTAAGATATGAACTCCATCCATATTGCATTGAAGTTTACTATACCTATTTATCCAGTGGAAGTATTTTGGAGAAGATTATGTCTTGTTATTAGGTTGAAAGAAGGTACTTCAGCTGTGTTAAGATTGCCAAGGATTCTGTCATCTATGTTCAGAAGCCCCTCCCTCTACTTTCCTTCTGCTTTGACTTGTTGTTTGTGGTTTGTATTGTCTTTATAAGGATAATACAGTATATCTTGCTGTTCTGTAAGCCTGTGGTCTCATAGACTGATGTTCTGCACAATTCAGATTGGCAATGTATCGGCTTGTTTATTACATTACCGTGTATACCATCATGAACTTCTATCCATTGCAGAGCTATAGTCCTCTTAATAATAATATTTATTTATTCTTGGACTAGTTCCCCCAGAATAATGTAACAGGAAATGAAAATTAGGCTTTAGAGTAAAATATATAAATTCAACAAATACAAATAAATCATTAAGTTACTAATCATAATAGTAATGAATTGGGGGGATTATAATTAACAAATAATACATTTTTCACATTCAATAAAAAATATTGAATTTTCCTAATATTTATTTAAAAATTTTGAATAATAACAATATGTACCCTGGATATTGTTTATCACGACCTCCAAGGGACCAAGCATATTCAGTCATTATAGCGACCGTCATTATAACCTATCACTACAATTATCACAAAAATGTGAAATAGGAATATATTAAAATTAATAATTGCTACCAAGCACTAACTTCTTTGTTTGGATAATGATGTAAAACTTTATTTTATTTTAAGACAATGTGCATATATGGAAATTCTTAACATGCACACAACGGCAACAAATCAGGGTCATCCACTGCATTAAATTCATATAGTTCTTTTGATCATTCCTCAATTCAGTATCTGAGCATGATAGATTGTTCAAAAGATTTGGTGCTTTTTGACACTGGTACATCATTCCAAGCATGGTGGACCTTCATAACATCAAGGATTTTGATTTTAGTTTCCATATTTTATGTCCATTCCACTTCAATCAGAAATCTTAAAACAAGATGTTTCCTAAAATTGCTTTTGATTTTTTGTATTCTTTAGTCCATTGGCTGAAGAAAGGCCAATGTATTTGGCCCTACCTCTTTTTCCCATAATAGCTCCCATGTTCTTACTCTTTTCTTCAATTGGTGGTTTTAGTAGCCCTCAAGTAAATATAGTTAATTTCTGTATGATGGCTTTGAAAATAGCTGAAGATTTTTGCATAATATACTGTGTTCTCTCCTAGCATAAATTAAAGTGTTTGCTAATGGTTATTATCGAGTGCCAATTGAAGTATAAGTGTTTATTTAGTATTATATATTTGTTATCCTAATACTGAGATCAAGTTTATTCTTCACTGAAATCAAAAACCATCTCTGAATATTTTCTTAACTTTTTGTCAAAGATTTTATTTCAGCAGTACTAAATTTCATATTCATTATTAGTCTTATATTTATTAATTATTAATTAATATGGTTTTACTTTATTTTAAAGATTATTTAGCCTGAGTGACTAGATGTGTTCTTTATGCAAGTTTTCTCTTGATAAATTATTTATTTTTCTATTAGAATGAAATCAATACAGTAACTAATTGGTATTTTCATAGGATTTGAAGCCATCAAACATTGCTGTAAATGCAGATTGTGAACTTAAGATTCTTGATTTCGGTTTGGCACGACCGACTGAAAATGAGATGACTGGATATGTTGCAACCCGCTGGTATCGAGCACCTGAAATCATGCTAAATTGGATGCATTACAATCAGACAGGTGCTGATTTAAGTCCTGTTTTTTTTGTTTTTTATTATTATTTTTTGGGTATATTTAATGTTTTATTTTTGTTTTCTCAGTTGATATATGGTCTGTTGGTTGTATCATGGCTGAATTACTTACGGGCAGGACTCTGTTCCCTGGAAATGATCGTATCCTTTAATATTAGACAAACTTAATCATAAATTTTTAATATTAATGGATTTATACTGTTTCTCTCCAGAGAATTGTTAGGTCTATAGTAAATAATTATTCAATACCGTATGAAGGGAAAACCAAAAATAAAGATGTTTCCATAACTTAACTACGCTATAAGATTAACAAAACAATTTAAATTTGAAGATTATTAATGCTGTGGTCAACAAGATAAATAAGGTTTTCGACTATTCATTTATTACTGACTTTTCGACCCATATTATAGGTTTCTATCCGTCACATCAGCCCTGAGGAAGACTTACATTGTGGGTGGAAACGTTGGCAATAAATAAATTGTTAAAAACTATTTTTTTCTTCTTGATTGCAGCCCTGACCATCTCCTTCCGATTCACATGCATCAAAATAAATTTAAACTTTTTTTTCATTTAATGAAATACATTTTTATGCGTTCTTTTCTCTTGTTTCCTGAAATTGTTAAAACTACTTTTCCCCCCCTTTCGTCGGCCAAGACTCCCATTAGAGTCCTATACTTCCTTTTGATATATGGGGGGGTATCTACAGATGACCAATCCATTCTAACTATGGTGGGGAGTCAAGTTCTTCATTTTTTGGGACCACCACTCAATGAAAGAAATCAACACCCCAGGCCAGATTCGAATCAGTGCCGCCCACAAATCTCAGATCCATAGACCTGCGCCTAACTACCTGAGCTACAGACAGCCCTAACTACTTATTTTTATTTTATTTACTATGGTACCTTTTCATCTGCACATGCTGTAATTATTAATAATTCTAATCATATTTTTCCATTTCCTCTGCATGGGGAATCTACAAAAGATATTTTTAATATTCATCTATTTATTTGTTTTGTATTTTTGGCTCAAGTCTTCCGATGACACATATTGTCTGAGAGTGAGAATGTCAAGATTCATTTCTTGGGGCCACTCTGATATAAATATTGACTGACCCAGGTAAGAATCAAACCCCAAAATGTTCTTAACTGGGCAACTTTGGGATCCTCTCTCCAATTTGCTCTGCAATCACTTCTTCTAATATTAATTAAATTATACCTAAAATATGAACTCTAAATAAGTTAAATAGTATAATTCAGAGGTGGCCAACAAGTCAATCGTCGATTGTTCGCTTTGTCTGTGTTGGAATTCCATGCCCCATGGACTTTAGAGCAATTGTAGAAGACAAAACTTACTAGCAATAGTTTAATGCATTCTGGGAATTCCTAGAATACTGCCACTGTGATCTCCGCCCATCCTGCACTATACATTTTCACTTCTGTGTTAAACTTGTTACCAGACACTACGCGTGAACGCAACAGTTACAACTCGATTCATCGAAGAACACTGTAAGTTAGCTTGAATATCTAGTAGTGTCATAAGGTAGCTTCTTTTCTTTTAATTAGTATTGTTATGAATCTATATTATTTATCCTTAGTGACCACTTAGAGTTTCAATTTTTCTTCTGTTTAAAATGCAAGTACCTTTTCTTTGTTTTAAATTAAATTGTTTTTCTTACCTAGCTATTATTATTACTTGATAAGTGAGCATTTTTGGCAACAGATCTCTAAACTGCGGTCATTATACTGCAAGAAAAATAACGGACAGCATTACAAATACATTAGGAATAACAATAGTTCTATTTACATTTAGAAGTCAGTATTGTAAACTGTAATAAATATATTTTAACTTTAACATTCTTCTTGTAAATTTGAATATACCTTTATTAGATTACAATATACTTATGTTGCTGTTCCTGATTGTAGTATTCAGTATTGTTATTATTTCTGTCCTCACCGAAGCTCTCAGATTTATACATTATTTTCTTTTATAAAAACATATTATTATATATTTATATATTTATTTATAATCATAAAATTCTTTCTTGAGACTGGCAATTTTTTACTAAATAATTCAAAACATTATCCAAATTATAGTCTCAAAACTTTTATTGTTTTTACACGTCCAACGTTTCGGCCAATTCGGCCATCTTCAGGGACAATCTGCTTAATTCACTATGAAACATATTATTTAATATTTTTCCAAACACTTCATACAGGCTATTCTGCCCAGGTCAAAACATTTTTATCCAATAAGTCAAATATCCTTTAAAATTCACAGTCAAAAATATTTTTCATTTTACCACTATCATACACTTTTATTACAACCTTACTTGTACAAGTAAGGTTGTAATAAAAGCGTATGATAGTGGTAAAATGAAAAATATTTTTGACTGTGAATTTTAAAGGATATTTGACTTATTGGATAAAAATGTTTTGACCTGGGCAGAATAGCCTGTATGAAGTGTTTGGAAAAATATTAAATAATATGTTTCATAGTGAATTAAGCAGATTGTCCCTGAAGATGGCCGAAACATTGGACGTGTAAAAACAATAAAAGTTTTGAGACTATAATTTGGATAATGTTTTGAATTATTTAGTATTTATATATTATTAATTTTTGTATATAATACTGAGCAATCTCGATAAAATAATAAATAAACAATACCAAAATAACCTGCAAAACTACCTCAAGGACATAAGATAAGACCGCTTCACAGGTACAGCCGTATGCACTAGGTCTATAAATAATGGCCTTAACGAAGGCCTAAATGATCATTGATCTACTCTTTGACCGAGGCTTAGTCCTGCACGGGTGGCATACACTCTACTTGAGGTATTTTCGGTTAATAGCTGATCCTGTTTGTTCTCTTAAGAGTTGTTTTTTTTTTACGCTCACCCAAGACATGACCTCTCTCCTTCAATCCTTTCATAGGACCTGGCGGCTAGCTACCCTCTGGGCTTGCATACCCCCTTCGTACCTATAGGAATAATACCCGGTAGGACGAGGTTACCATTCTCTGAGATATAACGGTTGTCAGATTTACATAATCCGAATTTTCCAGTTCTTTTTTTGAATTTGTATAAAGTCGGGGTTGGGGGTCTCATTTTCTGATGCTTCCCCTTGCCGCGGACACTGGAAGACCCGGAAGATGCCGCGACTGCAATGCTGCCCCAGCCTAAGCACCATGCAAGCTAGGACCTGGCTTGCCCCTACCATCACGCCAGAGTCGAGGACTTGCTGGCCAGCCACCGATCGAGACAGACCTATTATTTATTTCTCGCAGCAGGCGAAGACACATGGTTTTCACCATATTCGCCCACAGCACAACCTGGACGAGGGAAGCGGATAGAGGATGTAACCGCAGTGGTGAAGATGTCACTCACCAGATAAGCCATTATTCTATCACCCATGAGACCACCTAAACTTGTTCTAGTATCATACTAATGTCTATAAATAATTAATATATAATAATTAAAGCTAACACAATCTGCCCCTCCAGGGAATTAATATTTGACTTATTTAAATATATGCATGTTATTAATGGACAGAAAGAGTCTCACAATTTCAACCACCCCTTTTCCACAATAATTTTAATTTAACATTTAAGCATACACTCGGGATACCTGAAGTAGGAAACGGACAGGTCCCGGTGTAAACAACGGTTGTCACCCTTTAGTCTCATCCTATCTCATTATCTTCCTTGTCCATTACCTCACCTATATATAGATTGAACACGTATTGTCAAGGCCTTCTGGTGAAGCAGAATCAGAAAGAAAATAACCACCTCGGCTAGATTTGTCTGATACTGGAATTTGTGTTATTTATTCTAATAATAAATGTTCAATCATTGAGGAATGAGCACAAAGTATCATATAAGTAATTTGGAGTGTCTTACTTCCTTTAGTTTGTATAGGAGACCCCGATATTAAAACTTGTTGGAAGTCTAAGAATGAGACTAGCATGCGCTTCTTCATTTAACATCCATTTACTATGAATTCCATTAATCTTGCCAGTTGGTGAAGTGGAATAATTATAGTGAAAATCTAGATTGATGCTATTACATTGAAGAAAAAAAAAAAAAAAGCAAACAATATGTCCTCATGAAATATGACCATTAGGCGCTCAACCTTTCAGCGAACAGCCCTGAAGAAGGCTAGAAACTCTAGCCGAAACGTCGGCACATTAAAATAAGTTAATCATACTTATTTGTGTTTCATTGACCGCACCCCCAACCATCTTCTCCTCATTTATCATCCACGGTCAACTATCTCTCATAATTATGTCCTTTTATTATAACTGAGTCCAGCAGTTTTCCAACAATGGGTAATAATTTTATAGTCCTGTTGCTGCTGACTTGTTTAGCATTTTTACCTAGCATGTGAATTACTTCAAGTTAGCCTTTCCTCCACATATAATTAAAGTATCCAGTACACTGACAACTATCAAAAATTGACATAATGAAAATGACAGCTTTCCTTTGTAACTTTTTTTATATTATGGCTAGTATCAAGTCATGACCAGGACTTTGCTTTAAGACTCCTAATCAGTTCTAGAATTTCCTTTGGACTGGTGAATTTAAGGGGAAACTGTACTGTAACTAGGAGCAGATTAAATAATTGACTGAAAAAACAATATATTTATATATATTCGTGTCAGGGAATTAAATAATGGTAAATAGTAAATAATAGTTGGAAACAGTCTCGTAAACATATGATTCTTGCATAAGGCAGGGATAGTCATTTTATAACATAAATTAATTATCAATTACTATTATATCTTATAAAATCACAATATTCGAATTACCAATTTGTTCAATTAAATAAATCTGTTTATAATATTTAATAAGTTAAAGAAATTTGTGACCAATGCTTACAATTTAAAAATAACTGTTTTTTATATTTTCTATTTACTAGTTCATAGATATCCATCAGCTTAATCTTATTATGGAAATTTTGGGAACACCAGATGCTGACTTCATGATGAAAATATCAAGTGAATCAGTAAGAATCTTTCATAGTTTATATATGTATGTTTGAAACTAAAAAAAAAATGACAAAATATTCCATTAGGTTAGAATTAACTTAATGTTTGATACTTCATATTTGTTAACATTTTTTTTTAGCTTTTACCATGAGGGAGGATATATAATTGTTAAGTCAAGAAAAAACGCTATTAGACTGGCTCTGCAGTTATGTTTTATGGGGAAATAGAAACTTCAGCTGTGCATGCTGCTTATGAAATGTAAATAGAACATATTAATAGTTCTGGAAATGGTTCATTCTACATGTATTGCATGAACCTCATGGTTGCATGTCAGTTACCCTTTTTACTCATAGATTCTGGATTAGTTTGGCATAGCAATCTATTACTGATAAAAGCATACAATTTATTCATTATATTACTTTATCCAATCTTATTTTTTTTAATTTCTAATTTTATTCTTTATTAATTGGGGGTTGGGTATCTTTTCTAATATTCAATGCTATGATGTAATTCGAGAAATGAATTAGTCAGATTTAATATACTTTCTTTTATACAACTAATTTCATCTATTTGCATGATTATGCTTGATGGGAAATGTTCTTACTACAACTTTTCAATGAAGTTATTACCACAAATTTTGGTTCACCAAGAAAATATATTTATCAAATCATAAAATCAATAATATTAATTTCAAACTAAAACAACTTATAATTAAATCAAGCTGTTCAAAAGCTGTTAGTTTCATATACTGTTTTTATTTCATTCAACCATATAAAATAAAATTTTGTTTTGTTTGCTAAATTTCTTGAAATTTTGTATTTAATAATTATATGATTCATAATTTATTTCCACGAATTTTATTCTTCCAACTATTAGTAAGTTAAATACCCTTTTTTTTCTATTACTAATGTATTATATACATTATTTACCTCTTAGGAACTATATAATACTCATGATTTTGATATTTTCTTATAGCCAATTTCAATTACTAGTGAGCATTTAATTTCTTAGTAAGTAATAGTTTAATTTACATTTTTCTACCTAATATATTTATCTCCCCAGATTGATAGGCTATGGCTGTAATATCTAATTTAGTTTCCCCCTTACCATTTTTTATTCTTGTGCTTTTTCTTAAGCTTTATTGTGGATTAGTATTTGATAACTATTTAAAAAAATCTATACGGATAAAGATTGTTTTTGATGACAACATCAGATTATATAAGAAGGATCCGTACAATTAATTATTTTAAGAAGATATATATGTATGTTACATAAATATAAACCTTTATTTTCTTTTTTTTATTAAGATCCAAGGTTCCTGATTTTATTTTTATATGGGTTGTTTAAGAACCCTTCAATTATAACCAGGTTATAAAAGAGTATAAATTCTAGCATGTGTGTCTCTTAAAACATTAACTCTTTGGGTGAAGGAAACATAAAATTGTATTCCCTTCTTCCTTTTGATTGTTTAATCCATTTTCCCATTCTCTTTATATTTTTATGTGTCTTACATGTGGGGGAAGGGACATTATCTACAGGTTACCATCCCATTCTAACCATTGTGGGGGGAGGGGTCAAGTTTTCATTTTGAGGGACTGCCACAGAAGTAAAAGTCAATCCCCCTCCAGACCAGAGTCGAACCAATGCCACTGCAGTTCCTAGGTTGTAGCAGATTCCCAATACCGTACAGATGGTCCTATTTTTATGTGTCTGTACTGAATTTAATAATACTGCTTTGAAAACTATGAGGTCCGATGCTGACACCAACAATCAGTATATATCCCTCCACAAACCCCATTGAAACTTTAATCAACTAGCCCTGTTTTAACACTACTTACATCTATGTTTAAGGCAATACCTTCGGTGTTCATTTTCTATTGATTTGTCCTTTATCCAGTCCAATAGGTTAACATCCTTATTCTAATTGTTTTAACGCTGTTATGTTAATTGTATTATCTGGTCATACTACTGTGTTTTGTTCTATCTCCTTATTTTCAGAACTAATGGTTTATCAGCATCTATTAGCATTATTTTTTGCTAAATTTAGCTCACAGCTACTGTATCTTTACATAGCAGTTCTAAATTATCGACATAGCTATTTGTGGATATATAATTAAATCATTGCAGGTATAGTTTTCCTTACTAATCTCATATTCTAGTAGCAAAGTGAATTAAATTAGAGAGAGAGAAACGTCATGTTTTATACCTAACTGAAACCTAAATTTATCAGAGTAAACTAGTTTGTGCTTTTTTTTCTTGTCGAGCCCCTCCATAGTTCAGATGTTAGATATTCCTTGCTTTTTATATATATTAAATAACTTTTAACATTCGTTAGAATGAAATAATCTTGTAAAATCAATATAAAAATTGTGTATTACTACTTTTTATAGTAATAACTAGAGTTTGATTAATTACCAAGATCAGAAACAAGTTGTGAATCAAATGTAACAATAAATTTTAATTTTCGTATTCGTGACATATAGTTAGTAACTAATAGAGATTTCATTCTTGTTTCAAATTATGCTAAAGAAAAATAAAGATAATATTTAAGCACCTGATCAGTAATATCTGAACTATTACAAATACAAACTGGTGGGTCTTAAAATTGTCAGGTTCTATTCCCTGGACGTGACCTAAGTCGAGTACTGCTTGATAAATATGTAACCAATGCCACATTCTGTAGATTTTAGTTTATTTTTAAAGAATTTTATAATATAAAATCATGATTTGAATGGTTAATATAACAGCTAGATTTTTTTTGTTTAACAATTGATGATGGGGGTATAGTCTTGTACAAAAGATACCCCTAACTATGTACAATGCTGTAAATATTGAACTATTGTGAATAATAATGATGAATTATAAAAAATATATACAAATAAAAAATAAATAGATAAAAATATTGTATAAATATATCACCCAGGTTAAGTCTCAACACTCTATTATTTCTTTAACAGTCCAACGTTTCAGCCAATTCAGCTATCCTCAAGGACAACAATAGCAAACAAGGATAACAATTAACTGCTTTTATTATACATTCATTTTTAACAATAGCAATATTATTAATAATTTAACATATCTTATATATAAATTTACAACTCAGATCCAAATATTTAAAAACTTTTTGCAGGCTAATCTGCCCAGGTCATTAATATCATTAAAATCACCCTATGACACAATAAATTAATAGGGAATCATATTAATTTATTAATTAGTTAAGGAAGCTTATGTCTACCTATTTTCTCACAATTTCATTAATTTTTAAAACTTTTAATTATAGATCAACTTAACATTATCACTTTCTTATCAACAAACTATTTTTAACCTTCCTTACACTCAGGTCAGGCCTATAATTGATTTATTTCAGAATATATTTAGGTCTAATTTTTTATTTCTTTTATTATTAAAATTCGTATCAAAGTTAATTGTAAATAGTAACATAAAATTTACCCATATTTTTCATATTAATTTAATTTAATTTTTTGTTATATTTTTATCACGTTCCTTTTTAAAAACCTAATGGATATTGCACTTCACAAGGGCTGGAAGCAACATTCAAAGTGTGAAAAGAATGAGATTCTTTCTTTGAACATTAACATGACACGAAATGTTCACATATATCAGGTGTAATTGCTCTTAGGTAAACTCTAATTGAATTCAAGTCTATTTTTGACTATTGAGAACATTTCCTTTTTACTCATCTCATTTTTCTTCTTCACCTTCCTCTTATCCAGTGGAGCCACTCCTGTGAGTCTCTGCTGAACTACTTCATTTGGTTGAGGAATTTACCTTGTGTATCATTTCTCTTGTCTATAAAAAAAATAATAGAAGAATAGCTTCATTTTTCATTCTGATCAATTTGTTAATGGATTAAAAAAATCTTTTTTTCTATAGACCTAACTTTGAGATAAAACCGTTCCGCGATATTACTTTGAAACAACTTAAAATAGGGCAAAGTAAAACAGGAATTGCCTTGGAATGTCCTTTTGTTTTCTTGTTCTCAACTATGATGGCTTCTAACCTTAGTGGAAACGAGTGAGAAACTTCTCTGAGAAATTTTAAATTGTGTACTTTATTTTACAAGTATGTCAATATATATACAATATGTCCCTTAAATATCATATTGTTTTAGGCCCGTACTTACATACAATCTTTGCCTGTAATGAGGAAAAAGAACTTTAAAGATGTGTTTAGAGGTGCTAATGCTGCAGGTTAGTATATTTAGTTTCTATACATTACAGAACAAAATAATTTTGTCTTTAAAGTTAATTATTAAAGATAAATGTTAATTAAATTAATTTATACAAATATACATTATAATATGTTAATTTATATTTACTTGTCCTTCCATTAGAGTTCAAAAATATTTCACTTTGGTTTATTTATTTAAGATTAACTTTTATTTTAAATTATTTGGTTTAGATAAGTCATCTTTATTAAGATGTATCAACCTACATAACAATTGTTAAGTTGTTAGTTAATTACAATTTATTTGTTATTCACCCATAATTTCTTTTAGCTATAAATTTGCTTGAAAGAATGTTGGAACTTGATCCTGAAAAGAGAATAACAGCCGAAGAAGCCTTGGCTCATCCATATCTCGCCCAGTATGCCGATCCATCAGATGAACCTGTTTCACCTCCATTTAATCAAAGTTTTGAGGATATGGACTTATCTGTAGAAGAATGGAAAAGTAATTATTCCCAAATCATATACATTATTGATTCACTGTAATTCCCTTATGATAGATATTATGATGTTGCCTGTAAAGTGATTACTTTCTATTCCATATTAGACATTTCATTCGTATTTTCTTTGAGGGGGGGAGGGGTTATCCAATATTTTGCTTTCTTAAATATATTTGCTTATTAGTAATTATATTTTATTTATGACATTTCTTAAATCTGGGGGGCTTGTATTAATAATTAGGTTGTATCAAAGACTTCGGTTGATTATAAAAATCTAATCTTAACTTTTTCCTGATATCTCAGAATCTGTAATCAAATTCAATATTACATCGTTAAGAAATGAATAAGCTTCATTTATAATATTCCAATGGATAATGCATTAAATTTAAACTCAATAAATTTTAGATTAATTACTTCAAAATTGTAGGTATGTTATAATTATAGCACTTTTTTACAGAGCTTGTATATGAAGAAGTGACAACTTTTACACCTCAGTGCCTACCTATACCTCAAGAACCAACTGGAGTTTCACATTCATAGCCTTATTACACAATATAGGCTTGTGTATATGTATACGTACAATAAGAAATTTGTATTGTGTGACAATGAAAATTTCTGTTTTAAAAGTTAGTGTTTTTAATACAATATTTATAAGTTTAAATCTATCTTCAATACATAATAGAAAGTTAAATTATTTTTTGATATTATCATTTAAAAGTTAGTATGAATTGAGAAGTAATGGACATTTAATTTTGTAGAACACTAACATTTCAACCATTTATTTTTATTTTGATGATTATAAAATGAAATGAACAATTAGTGCATTAATAAATGCAAACTTAAGTAATTGACTTTTTTGTTAATGTACATTCAGTTGTAAGGTGCTAATCATATTGATTGATTATAATTAATATTAGTTGGTGTTAAAACTGATTATATATTAATTTTCATCATCTTAATATGTATTATCTATAAAATGCACTTCAACACCAGTGTTGATTTAATAAATATAATTAGGTAGATGTACAAAGATGTGTTTGTTAGGAATATTCACCTTTCTATTTTTGTGTCATATGTTATGATAAAGTCATGTCGCAATAAAAATGACAAAGCTCATTCATTGAATTCTATGTGAATTTAGATTTAATTTTAGCCAGATACAGTTGACTCCCACCAAATTGCTGCTGACATAAGTTGTGCCATTCTTTTTAAATTGTTAGTTACCCACAAGGAAAAAATAAATAAAACCTAATTTCTCTTGTACTGTACCAAAAAAAAAAAAAAAAAAAAAAAGAGACATCAGTGATAATGTACAACCCCGATAAAAACTAACATCATAATATAAATATGTACATATATTACATATAAATTTATAATTTACGAATAAACCAGTGGAACACTTAAATAATGATTATTTTTAAGAAATTTACTATCAATAAATATATTTCAAAATTTTTTACTGCTTTCAGTTTATCTTATTCCTTTTATCAAAAAACAATTTGTTTAGTCAGTTTATTCTGTGTCTTAACAAAATAAGTTTTTTTTTTTTCAATTTCATTCATTGTAATGTCGTTTAGGTGTTTCTAACAAACAGAAATGGTGTTCAATAAGAGTTTAGGCAATAATATATTTTACTTGAGTTTATTTAAAAACTTTTGTTTGTAATTTTAGTGAGTAACTAAACATAATTGTACTATGTATTACATTATTTTACAACACAAGTAAGTACCATTACTTTCTAAGGTTGTAAAGTAAGACTGTGTACATATTCTAATCATGATGAGTTCATTATTTCTCATATTGATTGTTTTAACTAGGTTGAAATCCTTACAATTTGTTATATAGGGATCCACAAATAACCTCTCAGGTGACTCAATATAGCTAATTTTAATCATCCAAACCTCAATATAAAGAATTTTTTGAGAACCTCTTCAGATTCATTATACAAAGGTCCCACTGTATATACATTTAGTAAGAAGTTATAATTAATAGTGCTTTGTTCATAGTATATTGTTACTTGGATATAATAGATTTAAAGTTCAAAAATAATCAAAACACAGAAACAAACGGGAACAATGTTTTCTTACTGATATTAAAGTAGATAAAATGTGACAGTATTATGTCAAAGCAGACCATGTGGCAGATGCAGGACAGTAGCTTTACTGCCATGACTGGTACTGTCAACTGTCGTGCCATCCCTGATAGTGGAACAGTGAACACAACTGTTGTGAAGTTCACCACCGTAGTGACCCTTGCAGTCATGTAAATTAATTTGCACTGTTAAAAGAGCAAATTTTCAAGAATTTAGTGTAAAAACATTTTACTAAAGGAAAAAAGTGTGTAGATAACAATTATCTTTCCTTATATAATTATTAAATTAAATATTTAGGCATGAAACTGCAATTATCTGTGTATGTAACTGAGTTTATCTGAAGAAATATCATTATTTTCTCGAGTTGTATGAATTAGTATTAGACAAGCATATTTGGTAGGTTGATGTCTTAGAGAGTAAAATGGATTCCACAGAGACTGCTTACTCAGAAACTATAATTATACAAAATTTTATGTTTGGATGAAGAAGAGTTCTTGGATTCACAAGCTGAGCTTAAATATAATAAGGTAACAGGTGCTGACAAATTGCCAGCTAAAGTATTTAAGTTGAAGCAATTCTGCAATCAATATAAAAATCTTCCTGAGCATAGTGATTTGGATTTGAAAAGATGAAGTAATACCAGAAATTTGGGATAAGTCCATAATCTGTCCAATTTATAAGAAAAGTGAAAATCTTCAAGTGTACTTTCTGACTAGAATAGGAAGGTTAAAACTAAACAGTCTAATTAGTTTTAAAAAATGTGTTTTTATGGTTAGTTAGTTGTTTTCAAGCACCTGTGCTGGCATATTGTTTTTACAAATAATAAAATGTTTATTCTGATGAAAAACATTATGTTAATAAAGTAATCAATAATAATTAATTAATGATTTGTAATTATTAATTGCCTACTTTATCATACAGTTTCTAATTTATAAAATGCTGATTAAATTACTTAAGAATCCAGGTTCAGTATCTTAACTACTAGCAATCAATGAACCCCCTACCTCAGAACTTAAATCTACACGATCAGGAGTAACACATTCCCCTCTCATTGAAGTCTTAGTTTACCCCTCAGGACAATGCTGGTTAGTTCAGCATCGATTATCAAAGTAGTACTAGTATGTTACCTGGTAAGTGTCTAAAGTTTTAGCTATTTATACACTCAATCTAGTTCCTGATGTGCTATTACTTCAGTTATATTTACCGGGTGCTGGTCACACAATTTGGTATTGTTAGACATTTATAAATTCAACAGTTCACGAATCTTTCTGTAATATATTTTGCCTTAACTTATTTCATTTTAATAAATGTTGATACATATAATATTTTTTCTGCTAGATGATACTCAAAAATAGTTCTCTTTTAATCCTTTTTAAAATTCATTAAATTTAGAAACAAGAAAATAAATCCTTTAATTCAACTGAATGGCATTTGTATAATTATTTTATTCAATTCTTTAAAGTCAATTCATATTAATATTTATTCATTTTCTCTGTTGAATTAAAATAAAATATATGAATGAACAGAATTATATTGATACAGAAAACTAAAAAATCCTTTGGTGGTGGTTTTCAATTTTACTATTCAACTGTTTTTAAGTTGCTCAGTGAAATACAACAAGGATTAGTGAATGTCAACCTTTCGTGAAACATTAACTATTACTTTAACATATACATACAAAATCAGGCAGGAACATCTGTTATAAAATCAATTCAATACAATCACAACAACAATACAAATCTAAATCTAAAGCTATTACAATAAGGAAAAAATAAAAACAGTTCATATTTACAATAATTATATTTTATACAAAATGTTTTAATAAAAATCTACACTATTAGTCTATTTCAATAATTAATCAAACCCATTTATTAAAACCTTTTAAGTTTAGATAACTTATTATTACGGACCATAGCCATCTTTTTAACTCTTAGCCAATAAGCCTTGGAATCTGGATCTAGTTCTTCTAAAGGTTTCGGCTTACCTACAACATTTATTGTATTAAATTATTGATAAGAAAACAGGGTTGGCATAATGCTATATTCTATTAACTTTGAAAACACATTTCCTAACTATATTAACTACCCCTTACAGTGCATTCAGTTTCATAGCCGATGTCGACAGTATAGAAGCAGAAACAACAAAAGAATAGAGCAACATAATTTAAGCCACGCTTTGGTGCAATTCAATAAATAAATAAATGGAGTCAAGCAAAAAGTTTTAAAAACTGTTTTTTGTTTTTTTTTATTAATAAACATAATACTAAAGACATACGAAATATTGCCTAATTTTAAAGTAAAGACATACTTTTCTTTAACCTGAAGCATTCTTCTTTTGTACAAAACCCAAATTTGTAAATTAGATGGATGAAAAATTTTATTTTTTAACAATTTATCAATTCCTCTTTCTATATCTTTCCTAAACATTATAGGATAACTTTCAGGGAATACAAGAATGCCATTTATAGTATTAATTTCATGTTTTAGGATATTTTTTAATTAAGTACATACTTCTATATTGGTTATTTGGTTTATATTGGCTCAAAACTTTAAGGCCATGATTTGTTATAATTTTTTTTTTTTTTTTTTTAAAACTACTTTTTATTTATTGATAGATATTACAATCTGCCACACAGTTGTGGGCAATAGGTAATAGTGATGAATGATCTCATACATACTAAA
>NW_027106332.1:761400-768310 GCF_000696795.3 Halyomorpha halys | reverse complement strand
GTCCAGATAGGTCGGAGTATATTCTTATAAATTAGTAGTTTGTTTTCTAGTGAGAGATGAGAGGTCCGGCTGAGCAGTCGGTATAGTTGGCTAAATCGTCCGTTGAGTTCTTGTCTTTTAAGTCTAGTATGTTGGTTCCAGGTGAGTCTTTTGTCCAAAATGAATCCGAGGTATCGCACTGTGTCGGATCTGGGAAGAGGAATATTATTAAGAGTAACAGGTGGACAGAAGCTGCGGCAGAGAGTGAAAGTCACATGGGTGCATTTCGATTCATTGACTTTTATCCGTAGGAGAGGAGGGTAAGGTATAAGGTTTGGGGTAATATGGATTAGAGCTTGAAAAGCGATCCGGTATGCCATACCCGGTCAAAAGCTTGCGCTATGTCCAGAAAGGCACCCGAGCAGTATTGTTTCTTTTCAAGAGCTGAAGAGATTTAGTCAACGACTCTGAGGCCTTGTTGAACTGTGGAGTGCCTAGGGCGGAATCCAAATTGATTTGCGGGAAAACTCTGTGATTCAACGATGGGTAGGATACGTTTAAGGAGGATTTTTTCAAAAATTTTTGAGAGAATTGGAAGTAGGCTGATTGGTCTATAGGAAGCAGGATTATTAAGAGGTTTTCCTGGTTTTGGAAAGATAATTATAATGGAATGTTTCCAAAGGATAAGAAAGTGGGTTGTTCTTAGGATACAATTATAGAGATATGTAAGGAATATTATAGCTTTGGGAGGAAGTTGGCAAAGGATTTGAGGAGTCAGAAGATCATATCCTGGAGATTTACGAGGAGTTAGCATCCTTAGTTGATATTTGACCTCAGAAAGGGTGACTGCTCTAGGAGGTAAGGAAAGTGGAAGTTATAATAAATTAAAATCATTTGGACAGCTGACCATTGCGAGCCCAGGAGAATACAAGAAAAATAGCAGAAACTAGAACTCAAGAAAGGCACCTCAGCCCCACATACCAGACTTTGGTAATAAATTGTGCTTTTGTAAGACACGATAGGTCTAATATGAAGATGTGGATAAAAACTTATTAAGCAACCCAGCTTAAATATATTAGTACATACTACTGATATTTACTATTATATAAAAATGTAAAAGTCCAAATCTTCCCTCCTCCTCCTAAAGACATCAAATTCGGTACAAATGCTTTGCTAGAAAAACTTACTACTCAACCCAGTCTGCATCCTAAAATGGGCAAAAATTTGTCTTCAAGGCAAGTTCTTTGATATTGGCTCATTCAAAAAGGAAGCTCACTTGTGCTTCTGAGGAACTTTCATTTTGCAGAGTGCAATGTATTTATGAGCCATAACTCCCTCTTTATGGAGACCTATAAGTCTAGGTTTTGAAGGAAATTAAAGAAAGTCTGGTGTTTGATTTTCACAGTTCTCAATGTCACTACTATTTTAAGTTCAAGATCAACCCTGGTGTCAGTATAATAAGCCTTTTCAAGGTTCCTCCATGCTTGTTGGTGTACATGGAATGCCTTCTTGGTGGACCTCCAACTAATATTAGAATACGATACATTTATTATTGTTAACATTTATGAGACCTTCCTCGCTTTTAAATTTATCATTATTAATTTCTTTAATTAAACATATATTTATATTTTGTATACCATTATTAGTAAATTAACTAAATTGTTTAACTTATAACAACTCATAATTTAATTTCCTTACTATCCATATAACTTAGTAATTTTTCACTACTTTTTAATTTTTTAATATTTTTTTCTCTTTAATGCACTATTATTCCCATAACACCTAATAAAATATATTTTTCTGAAAATTATAAATAGATAATTTTATTCCATTATTAACATTAAATACTTTTTTTTTTTTTATTATTCTTTACTTGGGATTTAATACCCTTATGTTATCTAACATAGGATGGAAAGACAGTTCCTCCCTCTTACAGGTTACCAGTATAAGTATTCCAAATCTTTATCTTCTCCAGTTGAAGTCTTAACAATAAAATGTTTTTCTTATCTGATTACATCAGGAGCAACCACAGATGGATTTATGTAATTGTTTTTGTGATCTGGTATTCATTAACCATTTATGATGTTTATAATCAACAAACAGTGGTTAATTCTGTAATGAAGCTTGTAATTGTTCAATTTTAAATTTGCATTTAATAAATCTATAATATTTATAGAATTATTACTTAAAGCAAGAGCTTCTCCTTGTTCATGTGAATGAGACATTGCTATGTTAAAGCCAATAAGTTGGCTTCCCTTTCTTTAATGTATTCATTACAAAATGATACATAAATAGTAATTAAATATTGGAAGATCGTTGATTGACTGTGTTGAATAATAAAAGGAAGATGGTCTGGGTGCGGTCAGAGAAAAAACTATTGGAATTTTTTTTTTACTGCACCCGGACAATCTTCGTTTTGGTAATTAAATATGTTAATTTGAAAGAAATACCTTTGGAGCTTGAAATTAATTTTAAAATTTCTATAGTTTTTTTTCTATACTTTAATCATTTTTAATGTAACATAAATTAACTTAATTAAAGTAAATAGAATAGGATTAATAAAATTATACTAGTATAAATTAAACTTAAATCTAATCCCTCGAATAAGTGAGATACTATAAGCACTTACAGAAAATTTATCTTCTAAAGTACTATGCTAATACTATGAAACAAATAGTTGTAAGTTGGTCTTTGTAGATGTTTTCTCGGCTCTCAGGTATGTAGAGGCTAGTCCTGTATATGAGGAATTGAAACACAAGACTGATGTGTGAACTTGATCACACATGCATGAGATAATTGCTTAATTCGGTCAACAGGATAGATTTAATAATCCAAACTTCCGCTGTGTTTGGCCCTGGGAATCAGCTAACAAAATAGATCACTTTTTAAAAAGTGGTCTATTGAAAATAAAAAATTAGAACGAAAAAAGGAGTATAAAATATCAAGGAAAGTCGAGAAATTGACTGACAAAGACATGGCTAAGATTGAGACTCAAAATAGTATGATTCAGATATGCTAACTAATGTGATGTTGGTACATCGGAATTTAACTGTATAAACTGTTCTAATATATAATTATACATTTTTTATTATTTATTTTTTTCATCACTGCTATTAACATGAATATTAGTTATTTAATCAGGAAATTTTTTAATTAGTCCACTCGTTTGAAATGTTGCCACAGAAAATGATACATTTTTTTAGATATATTTAGCTTCTTTAACATTTTCATTGTATTATTATCAATAACAGATATTTAACTTTTTAAATAGGTGTTAATTGTATTTTTTCTAGTAACATTTTTAATGTTAATTAAAAAAAGTATGATTTACTTAATGTAAATTCATAAACATTTGCTAACATCATTATAACCAGATATTTTATTTTAAAAGTGAAGAGTAGTCAAATTTATGGATTTGTGAGGGTTGCAAAATAGGAATCTGCCAATAACATAAAAGAAACATAAATTATATTAGTTAATAATAAAAAAATCAAAAACATACTATTTTCATTTGAAATTTTTATTAACAAATTAATTATTAGTTTATTATTAATTAATTATTGAGTTGCAAGCCTACCTTCTACGCCATAACCCCTGATGATGACCTGAAACTCAGGTCGAAACGTCGGCATAAAACAAATAAATATGGTTTTGTTTATTTATGTTGTTCTTTGCTGAAGAACTTCTCCAATAATTATTAGTTGGAATTAATAAAACTAAAAAGTAAGATATTTAACACTAAACCATGCAGAGATAATAACATAGTTCAAAGTCTAAATGAAAAAATTATGGTACAACTTTCAGCCATAAATGATGTAAAAAATTAGAGATCAGAGGGAACAACAACTGGTAGCACCTGTAGAAATGAGACAATTGGGATTACTGGACCATGCACTCATATAAACCATAATTCTTTGACAGAAGGTGCTATGTCAAACGAACTGGAGAGAGGTAGTGTATTGTACTATTAAGATCAGATCCATGAAGTGTGACTAGTTTGTCAATTTTTAGTAATGTATACAAGGTTGGCCTCAGAACAAAAAATATTAATACAAAAATTCACTGCAAATGTTTTTTCCATTTTTCATAGGCTTATTGAAACTCTTTGCCCAGAAGGATTTTAAGAAACCTTGTCAAAACTACCTGCACCACTGAATCACTTCCCTTTCTCAGGTCTCACTTTATTTGGGGAAACAAAAAGATGTCCTCGGGAGATAAATCAGGGCTATAGAGTGGTTACAGCAGAGTTGCTATTTTGAACTTGGTCAAACTTAGGTGGCGGCAAGTGATATGAATATGACCATGAGCAATGAAAAAATGTTAGAAATGGTGTTTTGATGTCCAAAGGTCATATTTAATTCTGGATAAAGCTGCTGAATCAAGCTGTTATCAACATGTTAAAACTAACTTCTTCTATTGATATTATAGATTACAATACAATAAAACAGCTTATCACCTATAGCTCACCTGTATTAAGTTTCCACAACCAATCTGGATATTCATCATCTGCTTTTAATTCTATATCCTTTCCTTCTTTAAGTATGTTACTTCCACAAACAAAGTTTACTAATTTTTGTGCATCAGTTTCAACAGGCAGCTGAATTTTTTCAGCTACTGCACCATACTTTCCGGCTTTTTTCTTGGCTTTCCCGACACCCGCTGTAAAATTTAAAATAAATAAATAATTCTGAGCGAAAGATGTATGTATGTTACAATGTTTATAGCATTCTGTAATTGGTAAACTTACGAATTACAGTTGCTTGATTCCGCTTCGTAAAGTATGCATAAATGAAATTACGAGAAAGTCGTAGAATCATCTCTTTAAAATCATTTAATGCTACCCAAATTCAAAATAGCCTTTTAAATTTAAATTATAAGTCGCTAACACATTGTTCAGCACTCCACCAAAGAGAATCGTGATGGCAATAATAAAAATGGTTGTTTCTAGTGTTGGCCAAAGTTGCAGCTGCTGTTTCTGCTACTTTCAAAAACCAGGTACAACTGTTTCAAATCTTGCCAATTTAAACTATAACGATAAAAAAAACAAGTTCACTTCTCATTAATAAAGGTAAATACTTAATATAAGGAAAAGTTGATCGGGGATGTGGTAAGTGAAGAGAATGCTGATCATAAGTAAAACTACCTTTATTTTGTTGTTTATTATAATTCTTTTTTTCACTGGCCGCTGACTGAATGTATAATTGGAACAGTTATATAAATGATAAATTTCGTTCAAGTTATAATCATATACTCATATTTGAATCATAGACCGAAGAAAAAAAAATCAGCAAATAAATTTCATAAACAGTGTGTCAAAGGTCTTCAGAATTAATTTAGATTTTTATTTTTATTACTTCATTTACTTTTTCGGGATTTTTTACCTACCAGTGGAAGTGGAGGACAACACAATTTCCAAAAAACTAAATTCAAAACAAAAATAATTGTATTTTCCACGTTTTTAAATAAACAGTCAACAAATATAAAAATACAGGTGTTAAATGTATTCTGAAGTAAAAATTTATTGTTTACTTCTATAAGCTATCTAGCATTACATTCCCACCTATCTATCCTTAATACGATTTTATGTTCCGAACTTTTTCCTTCAATAAAGAAGTTATATGTAAAGGTGGAAAGAAGTTTCATAAAACGGAACATAAAAGAAAAAATAGACAATTAAAGAACAGTTTCGAATGATTTTTTAAGATAAAAATGTGAAATCTTAAAAAACATTTTAAGAACGACAAGATATCTTAGTACACAGTGAGAGAAAATAAAAGATACAGAAGTGAAAATCGGCTTCGTGATGTGATGTAATGAAATAAGGAATACCGTAAACTAGGCATTATTAAAATGAATTAAGCACATAACTAACTATAATAACATTAGACTTAACAAAAGTTTTGACAACTGATCGTACATATATATACTACGGTACTACTGATCCCTTTTCCGGCTCTCAGGAGCGATGTATTTTGATGAATGAGGCATCAAATGAAACATAATTTTATGGAGAAGTGACGCATATCGAATGTTAAATTCTCATTGGTACTTTAGTAAAATTGATTTTAAAAAATGGGAGAGGTTTCAGAATTCTGGTAGAGGTAAGTCAACGGATCGGGATGGTTCAATTTGGATTTTATAGATTTCAATACGGATATCAATACTCTAGAGCTTTCCCACTGAATATAGATTGGGCCCTGAGTTTTAAAAAGAAAAAATGGACCGTTTTTGAGATAACGCCCGAATTAGGCACAGGTCAAACCCGGTCAAAAGTCCCTCTGCACATTTACTAAACAATGACAAAGTCGCGGTAGCGTGAGCGTGTGGATGGGTTACTTGGATTGGCTGGAACAAATTGGCCTGGATTTGCGACCAACCTGTCGGGTGTGTTAAAGTATGATATAAAAATTCATTTTTTATCGTATAAAGGTGGCAAACAGTGAATATATTGAGTGTATCGCTAGCCGTTGGTGAGTCCTTTGATAAGCACTATTTGTTGTGAGCACTTCGAAGCTGTTCTTTGTTTTCTTTACACTTTGAACGATTTATGTTATATAACCATAACAAAAAAAAAGTAAAAACATTTTATTTGTGTCCACTCGTTCATCAGGTTAATGGCCCAGATAGTTCGCTAAATTAAAATTTGTAGTGAGAAAGTAAAAATAGTTCGGTAGTGTTGTTCGATTTCAAATACTTCGTAAAGTAAAAACATTTAAGATTAGGTGTATATAATTGACCGTAGATTACTGATTGGAGAAGATGGTCGGGGGTGCGGTCAGCAAAGAAACAACATAAATAAACAAAAAATATTTATTTATGCCGACGTTTCGACCTGATTTTCAGGTCTTCATTAGGGCTATAAGAACAAAAAGGCAACAACCATCATTTAGAGAGAAAAAAAATTATATAAATAAAAATAAAATAGATAAAA
>NW_027106332.1:760959-761350 GCF_000696795.3 Halyomorpha halys | reverse complement strand
AATAAAAATAAATAAATACTAATATATAAAATAAAATAAATAATAGACTAAAAATGGGAAATATACACATCATGGAATGAAAATATAAATTAGTGGATAACTAACTATGGACAAGACAGTAGTAGATAGATTACATTATTATTTATATACATATAAATGTGAGCAATCAAGTTTTGCTGGTGGCATAAATAAATATTTTTTTTTTATTTAAATTGTTTCTTTGCTGACCGCACCCCCCCCCCCCCCGACTTAATATCTTCTTTAAAGCAAACGGCTTATTTGAGGTTATTTCAAAAGATTTTGAGCTTCCCAGAGACCAGCAAAGTAAAGAATATAAGTATGAGAGATAGTTGACCGTGGATGATAAATGAGGAGAAGATGGTTGGGGGTG
>NW_027106332.1:755395-759505 GCF_000696795.3 Halyomorpha halys | reverse complement strand
TATGTGTAAAATTATTTTGTTTATACTTTCTTTTATATTTTTTATTTTTCTATACTTACTGTGGTTGTTATCTTGTTTTGTTTTTAGCCCTGAAGAAGGCTAGAAACTCTAGCCGAAACGTCGGCACATTAAAATAAGTTAGTCATACTTATTAGTGTTTCATTGACCGCACCCCCAACCATCTTCTCCTCATTTAAAGAATATAAGATCTACTTACAAAATGATGCTAAAGCCCAAAAGTTAATTATGACCACAGTGAACCAGAGATCATTAACTCATATTTTAACTTGAACTACTGTATGTCAAATGTATTCCAAATTATACGAAAGTGTTTGTTTCCCAACAAAAGTTTGACATTTTCCGAGAATTTTTTTATTTTAAATTTAAGCCTGGGATATAATTGGCCAGCCACATAAGCTCAATTGAAAATCTGGGGTTTAGATTGAAGTCATTAGGCAATGATATGATCATTTCCAAAGTCATAACAACACTCCCAGAAAAATATAAATATTCTATAAGTGCTTGGGAAAGCACAGGCTCTGACATGAAAATTCTTTCATATTTAACATGATTGATGGCTGAGAAAAGACGCTCTTCAAAATTCTACTCAGGAATCAGACAATCCAGTTGCGTTTAAAACCAATGTAAGAAGAAATTGGAGAACCACTTCTATCAAGAGGAAATGTGTTTCTTGCTCTAAAGGACATATGTGTAAAGACTACCGAACCAAGAAAAACCCTGTGGTGAGTAAAAAAACAAACCACCCAGAGATGGACTGTTTCCCAAAAACAAAATTCGTAGCCCACCTAAAACATCCGTTCAAGTACGGTCTTGCTATGAGGCCTCCGCGAGCATGATTCAGGGTTAATATGTTAACGAAAAAAGGAATCTTAACTGTAAAACTGAAGTTATATTTTCCAGTGGGGAACGTTTTCAAAATAATACTTTTATTTACCATTGGATATTACGTTCTATGTTGGGTTTTATCATCGTAATAGATGCGTTAATAGTAAAAAGTGAGAATGCTTCAAGTATTTTAAAGCAGAGCAAGCTTTTTGTTGATTTATGTTGAAAATCGTTTATGAAGAAAATATGAAGACCTATCATAAATAAATATTTTAATTAAAAATAATACAGTAATTAGGCGCTCAATTTCGTTTTATCACTTTTTTTTTTTTATCGTATATGTTACTCCTTAGAATAAATTTTCTTATAAATCGATATCACGAAAGCTATATATAAAAATGATTAACCATAACTGAATATGAAGGAGATGGTCCAAGGAACAGAAATTTGGTAAATAAACAGTTGACTTTAATTTTTTGTTCCTTTTTGACAGCACCCCAACCATCTTTTTCATATAATATTAAGTGTGTGCCCGCTTCAGAATATTACGAAAGAGCATTCTCTGAAGGCAATTCAAATATAAAAAATCAACTTTTATTCTCAAAAAAAAAAATTATAGCTAAATAGCATCAAATTTAGAGAATAACTTCAATAGAACAGGAAATAAAAGCAAGGATATAAACAGGCATCAATCTTTTTACTTACCACAACACATTTCTATGAATAACTGTAGATAAAGCTCAGTCAAAAACTGATACAATTATACCAGTAGGTGTCACACTATATTTACTATAAACCCTGATTTAAACAATATAGGTCTAAATAAAATAGAAGTGTAAACAAATTACCTGTGAGGCCTATATGACAGACATAAATTGTAGGAAGATAGTCCGAATGGTGGTCAAGAAAGATACAAAATAATAAAAAAAAATATTTATTGCCAATGTTTTGCTCCACTTTGTCGGGCTTCATCAGGGCTAAATAGGAACAAGATATTGTAAATAAGATAAAAACAATTAGAATAATTAGAAAGAGTGTAAAAAGTTATAGACAAAGGAGGAACGTAGTAAGCTAAAAAAAATTATAAATATAAATGAATAGATTACCAATAATTAACTGAAATAAAGTAATGAATGGTAAAATAATACTTAAGAGAAATAGTAAAAAGTAAGGTAAAATACAAAGAAAGGGTGGTGAAGAAAATGAAGAATAAGTAAGGTGCAATAACTGACAAAGGGATACTGGTAGTGGTATTTGGTGGGGGGAACAAGTCCGGCAAGTGGGCCTAGTGGTCCTTTTTGCTAACCCCGGATGGCTACTTAAGTTGCCGCCGCGTACTAACCAAGGTGGGAGTGTCGAGATTCATTTTTCGGGACCGCTGAAAAATGAATGTATGAATGTTAACTGCCCCAGGTGGGAATCGAACCCACAACGTTCCAAACCGAGGGCACTGGAACTTGCCCCAATCCGCACTGCCTTCACGTCCCAACTGACAAGGGGATAAGTAAAGGAATGAAAAGAGATAATAAAAGAAAAATAATATAATATGTCCACCTGAGTACAAGAAGTTTTAAAATAAGCAAGAAGTTGACACTATAAGAGGTTGTTATAGATGCTATGGTGGAGATTCAACAATGTATAAGACAAATCTAATGTATATGATTATAGAAAGGTAATTTAATGATAAGGGTATGAGAAGATTAGACTAAAGTATAAGATAAATTAAAGTTAAAATAATACATTAATAAAGTTCTTTGTCCTCTTTTATCAACTCCAAATTAGTCATCACTATAAATAAATTCTAAATTTCTGTTGAAAGTGTGAATGAAATTTTGTACTCCTTCTAATTGTAATAACCTCAGCTATTACAATTAGAAGGAGTACAAAATTTCAGTCTTAGACTTAAAATATTAACAGCATTAAGAGAGTTGGTGGTGGAGGAAATGTTGTAAGCCGTTTTGACCACCTTTAGGATAATTTTTTTGTTAAAAGGTAGTTAAATGATATTATTAAATTTAGAACTAAGGGAGCGTTTTTTATGGGATTTAATTTTATAGGAAATTTTGTGAATATTATTGTTGAGTTGTAAACACAATCTTCACCAATAACAAAAATTAAAAGGTTAGTGAGAGTTGAAATTTAAGAATTAATAGTGTCAATGTTTAAATGTTTTTTGTAATTTAAGTATAAAAGCAACTTCTTAAAAAGGGGGATGGGAAAAGGATTAAAACTAATTTCAATAGATTTAAAACTTCTATTTCTATTTCCCCATGACATTATTTTTATTAAAAAAATGTGTTGATGACCTTTTTCTTGTTACTTATCTTAACCCTGACAAAATTCTATCATCCTTCAACTTTGGTTAACCATTGAACGAAAAATTTACCATCCTCTCACTTTTCTTGACCTTTATTATAAGAAATTCTGATGGCTCCTTATCTACAGATTGGTATACGAAACCTACTAGTCAAGTATTTTTCCCAAACATCTATCCAATCCTCAATATCACCTAGTTAATAAACAAATGTTACAAACACCTTCCCACCTAACGTCATACAGAAACTTTTGGACTCATACACAAACTCGTTAGTCATAGTCCCACCTTCCCCCATCTCTCAGATAAAATATAAATACATAACATTTATATCTTCGATTAGACATAAATGTTTTAGCTAAGATACACACAAGAAAATTAGTGAGATTTATTTAACTAACATCATACAAATTCTTCAGATGGAGTTTTGTACCCAGTTGAATTTCTTTTCTGTTCCTTATTTTATGCTTGATCAGATAAGGGGATATAATTGGATTCAAACAACTGATTTACAGTCTGTCATATTAAGCTGATTTAGAATATCAATCCATGGATATAGAGCCTTCAATATTTTTAGAAAGCAAAGTGAATAGTTCATGTCATTTTCAACAGTGAAACAAAGATTTAGGTGCGGTAATAAGCATTTGATAAAATTTCAAGAACTCTGGATTCAAGGACTGGGAAAAGTCTGCCTATGTATATTTTGATGAAAGTTGTACAATTGGAATAAAGGTTTAATAATAAGAAAAATAAAAATCACCATTCTATTGTACAGGGAAAAGAAGGTAACTTCAAAACTGATTAGAGATAAAAATGAAACTAAGTGGAGAACTTAATTTTTCAATATCACTTCAATATATGTATATACATTGTCATTTATAGGTCATCGACTCATCTTGTCATTATCTCTCAATTAAACAAGGAGTGAAAAGCCCTGTATTGCCCACAAT
>NW_027106332.1:737965-755192 GCF_000696795.3 Halyomorpha halys | reverse complement strand
TACCATTATTAAAAGCGTACAGGGGAAAACTAGGAATCTTTTTTACAACAGGAATAGAACTAAAATATAAACGAATAAAAAAAATATATAATTATTAACAAAATAAAAACATCATTTAGTTTTATTTCTCCTATGAGTAACTCTTTCCCACCCATCATCAGGCTGACCATTAGGTTCTGTTATAGCAGAAACTGGCATTTCTATAGAATCTTCATAAGATAAGTTACTTTTAACAGAGATGAGTTGACGAGGAGGAGGATGGGGAGTAGTCACTCTGACAATCTAAAAAAAAAAAAGATAAAAGTAATGTAAAGTATCAAGAATAAAATATCAGTATCAATAATATATGAGGTAAAATAGACAAAAAGGAGAAGCACAATCATAAAATGGTTTGGCACAACTGATAAAAAAAATTGTAAATAGTTCTATTTGCAGCTATTCAATATTACAAATACAATCGTAACATTAAACTGCTGCAAACACCTGTATTGCCCACAAGGCAGGGTAAGGTGAAAATAAATAAATAAAAATCATGATCAATAATGATGCAATCAAAACTAATACCTCGACAAATATTTTTATGATAATTAAGTAATTACTAGTTTCAAAATTATAATGAACAAGTAGTTGTCACATTGGTTAGACCATTTACATTGCTATATATTTTTAACATATAAATTAAAATTAATATTTGTCAATGCTAATAAATAGTAAACATGCTACACCTAGAGGTTTGTTGGTCAGGAGTGAAGGTATCGAAAAGACCTAATATTTAGAAAGAACTATTCCAAACTAAGTGTGTTCTCAAAATGTAAATGGTCACTGAGTCTGCCTGCCTAGAAAGGCGGGTTAGCTCTGTGTGAGTGGTTAACCCCGCCCTCTCTCTACTCCGACTATTTTGCTCCTCCCAAAAAGGTCATCGACTCATCTTGTCATTATCTCTCAATTAAACAAGGAGTGAAAAGCCAAGTCCCCCAAAGTGTGGGTTTGATTCCTACCTGGGACAGTTAATATTTGATTTTCGGGGGTCCCAAGAAATGAATCTTGAAATGGTTAGTAAGCCACAGGAACTCAGATAGCTACCAGAGATTAGAAAAAGGGACCACCAAGCTTACTTGCCAGACTAGATCCCCCTACCAGATATACCAACAATAACAATACCAATGAATATAGTGCTAATTATGTACTTAAGTACCAACTTGAAGCTGTTTAATTTACGCCCAATCCTTTGGCGCATTCAGCAATTTCAACCTAATAATCAAATGAACATCAAAAACAGGGCATCCAGTAGATTGGACAGTTACTGGGCAAAATACTTAAGTTGTAAAGGAGCCTGCCTCACATTAGTGCAGAATCAATTTTGATTCTGAAAGCTTGCTTGGAGGTGTTCATAGATTAATGGTCACCTTTCACATTGATGGTTAACAAACAAAAATAGCTAAGTAATCAACTAATGATGTAAAAATATTTAGTGAGTTTCAGACTCTATCATAGTTTATAAAACTAAAAGATAGACATTGATGTTCCAGTCATATCAAGTCATAAAATCCTTCTATCACAGACATACTGAGTCATGTGAATACATGATTAAGGGGATAGATTACCCATGATGGAAACAACTTTACCTCAACTAGGTCACTCACTATCTCAGTATTCTTCCAAGGTACTGATCAATGCAGCAGTCAGCAGATGAAACGGAGAGTACCTGTCTAGGACAGCTGCTAGTCAAACATGGGAGAGTCACTGACGTTTCCATCAACTTCAACATCCTGTCTGCAGTCAGCTTAGCTTCCTCCTGACAAAGCATGGCAATTGGCCAGAACCAAACGCAGCTTGGCTGGTAGCTGTAGAAGTTTATAAAAGCAAACTACTACAAATAGAATGACAAATTAAATTAATAAAAATTTTTTTAAATTTTTGCACTACGATTTTAGAAAATCATATTAAAAAGAATGAAACAAAACAATAAGCAAGTGAATCAGTCCTGTAAATTATAAAACAAAGCCAATTAAGCAAAATCAGTCTAAAAACATATTTTTTTATTTTTGCTGGAAAAACGGATGAATAAAATCTAGGAAAAAAAGTAATGAGAGGGCCAATACATTCGAAGATTTTGAAACTGGAAGGTAACAGCCTTGAAGGATTGGTTTTTATCCTCAAAAGCAGTTGCACTGTCATATGAAGATTTACAAAAATTTGTGAGAAAAGGACTTCATTATGAGTGACTTCTGGTTTGGAACTCTCAGAACTATACCAAGCACAACAAAGAGCTCCATAAGATGGAGTTCCTTAGATCATCTAACCTGATAAATAAAAGACTAGATAGCATTATCGGATCTTGGTTATTATATTTAACATACTGAACACTGTTTTTTTAACATCTTAGCCAAACAGGTAAAGGTTTGTTTTGGTGTTACATTAACTTGTTAAAGGAAAGAAAATCGGCAGGAATGATCTACCTAATAATTTTAACAATAATGGTTAAAACACAGTAAATGAAGAGTTGAGTTTGAGAGAAAAATTTTCAGGCCTATAATACATTTTATAATTGAAAAAAAAAATTAAAAAAATTATCTCATAAATAAATAAGTACCTCATCTGGATTGTATTCTTGGTTAGAAAATATACTATTCTTTTCCTTCAAATGCTGAATGGCACTGGATAACTCCTCTCTTTTGTTGCATGATAACAAATTGTAGTAATTGACCAGTTCATTAATTATTTCTTCACAGGAATTATCCTCTACGTATGTATTGAACTTGAGATCGATGTAATCTTCCACATTGTCAATACAATCCATTAACTCAACATTAGAATCTTTAAAAAAAACAAAAAAAAAAAAAGATTAAATAAATAAAAAAGTTAAATAATACCTAACAATTGAATGCATATTTTTCATTACATATAATTTGCTGTATACAGTTGATAAGTAATTCAAGCAATCCTTCAACTTTTTGGTTTCTTATTTGGACAGAATCTTCACTGTGGGCGATCAATAACTTGAAACAGATATAATAATAATTTTTAAAACATTGTAATTATAGATTAATAATAAATAATATAAAAGTAAAAAACTAACTGGAAATAAAATTAGAATTGTCGGAGTGAACTTCTAGTTATGTCTGAAACTACGCAAAATAACCCACAGTACAACAAGTGGGTCTGTGAGACGCTTTTAGATATATATTACCATTAGATATTCAGGTGTCCTTACTTAATTTTCGAAAAGTGATAACACTTACCATATAAATTAATAAATAAGTGCAGCATTAAAAACATAGTATATTGAACTATGATTCAATGTAAAAATTAAACAATTAATATTACTGACTCTGACAGACACACCGATAGTCATGGGTTATATAGATAAACTTGTGATGATGAACAAGAAAATTTAAAAAAATAAAACCTGTATCATATACATTATATGTATATATAAAACTATGCCAATCAAAACAAATGGCTTTGAAATAGAAAAAAGGGTACAATATTTTTTTTTTTATATATAGGGAGATGGTCAGGGTTGCGGTCAAAGGAGAAGTAAACTATTTTTATTTCTCCTTTGACCGCAACCCTGGCCATCTCCCTATATATCAATTTTTACAGTCAACTATACATATATATATATAGAATATTTTTTTTTGTTTTAATTTACTGATATATTAAGAAATTAGCATTATAATTCATTAGAAGACGGAAAAAATTGTACTAAAGGCCTCCTAATTTAATTCTTTACCTAATTATGATTAAGACCCTCATTTTAAGTAGAAATGACCAGTAAATTGGAGTCACATAAACTATATATTATTTGTCAAACTATGATATGAAAACATTCCTCGACTGAGAAAAATAAATTTTTTATAATTCATTACACATTATATAACTGCTATTGAGGATGATATGTTTTAAGACTAAATTTAAATCGTGAAAAGGACAGAAATGTAATAGCAAATTACCTTTAAAGCGAACCAATTGTTCATTAAAGTAGCAGTGAAAAAACGAAATTCTTCGTCCAAAGTAAGTGGTGTTTTGTTAGACATAATATAAATCAGATACGGTCACAAATAAACACTATTGTCCTCTTCAAACCAGACTCAAGCAAATTTATGAGAAAGAACCTAAAAACTAAAAAGCATGGGTGGAAGGTTTTATGCCAGTTATAAATACTCTACAAAGAGCTAGGAAATGATGGTTTCTTTGAATGAATTAAATTTTAGTTATAAATAATAATTGAAATGGGGATACCTAAATACCTGTTTGAATTATACATTACTGGACCCCATATTTCTGACTTTATACTTACTTTGAACATACTAGTTCATTTATTCAGTACCATTTTCCATTGCCAAATATTACATATTTTGAAAAAAAAAAAAAATTGGAAGAGCAACATATTTTCCTGTCATAGATGTAGTATTAGCATAATACCAAATAGAAATGAATCTAGAATCTCTTCCATGAAGAAAGAATTATAAATCTCACATATGCCCTTCAGTTTAAAAATTGCTCCACCTACATTTCTAAGTACTACGAATAAAATAATTGGAAAAATCTCGAAATGCACTTGTACATACCGCTGTTTTGGTTGAATAGTGGCACATCTGTAAAAAAAAAAAAAAAAAAAAAAAATATTTTTTACGTTTTTCAAAGATATCCTTAATAAGTCTATCTATCAGGACTTTGTATTTGGGAACTTTTGTCGAGAAATGTTTTCTCTCAAACCTTCTTCGGGGCTCGGAATCCAAGCAACGCAATATCAGGCAAAATGATATGAAGTCATCCGTATTAGATTTTCATTTACTGAAATGAATTGATGCTTTCACCAACTGTAGTCAGTGAATGTTTTAAATTTACAACAAAGCTGATGATGAGACAAGCTATGATTCTTGTAGATGATGATAGATATCAGATTCTTTGGTAGTAAACAAAAAAGTATTATAAGAGACAAGTCAATAAGAGATTCTTCTCCTAAAGAAGTAAATTCTGATGGAGCCTTGGCTCTAAATGGGTCTTAATTCCGTGTGACTCATTATCTGCTTCAAAGTATTTTTCTAACTTTTTTATAAGCTCTAATAGGTGAGTAAAAAAAAATGGATTTTATATTGCAAGACAAATTAATTTCATTGGAGGTTACAAACTAGCGAAAACAATCACTAATAAGCTCTTCATTAATTTTTATTTTTCATAGTACACTTGGGGAATCACTGTCCTAACATCAACAATCGGAGAATGACACCTAAAAAATAGATAAATTTATAACAAATAATAAAAAATTTCTTTGTTAATTCCATATACTTTTGACACTCAGTATAAAGGGAAACATTACATGAATAACTTCAGCTAATGAAAAAATAAACTCTTTTTAATTTTTAGTACATTGCCTTGTCCAAAAACAGTACTGGTAGATAACTGATCAGAATTTAAAGAAGGACTAATTGAAAACTTTATAGAACAATATCGAAATACACTATCTTTCTCAGAAGCTAAGAGGGATAAGCCTATCTGGATAATTCAACTGCAGATGTTACCCCAAAGGATACGATCTACAGACATTACTTGCTGAATCTCTTTTAATTATATCTCTCCAAAGCATCACACTGATTCTTTCTAGCAGAAATTTTGTTAAGTAGTCATTTATTGTACTTTAAACAGGGGGCGACGGTAGCAGGGTGGCAACGCGCATGTCTACCTACCCAAAGGTTTGTGAGTTCGAGCCCGGCCCTATCCGGGATTGTTTCAAGCATAAAATTATACAAAACTCACTCACAGCCTCCCCCGGGCATTTGCGGGTCCCATTAGCCAATAGGTGTCACTCACAAAAAATAGACGTGGGAGTGACGAACCCACCCTACAAAAAAACACGTCAAGAAACGCGATGTATTTCCTAATACATGACTTGGACCTCCATGGTCTGTCGCCCTATAATAATAATAAATAATCATTTATTTACTTTAAACAGGCTTCTAGTTTTTTTTTTTAGTTTTATAGGTTTTCTAAAATTTGTCATTGAGTAATTTTTGTCCAGCTTGAGCTGCACTTTGATGTTAAATTTATATACTTAATTCAATAATATTAATTTGTTTTTGTGCTTGCTTCATAAGGGTGTTGATGCACTAGGTAGTACCCAGGAAACCTTATCAGTTTCGTATACTTTTAACTTTAAATGTAAAAACCAAGGCAATGCCTATGACTGTTGCTGCAGCAGCTAAAACTGTGTGGCAAAAGTCAACATGAGAGTTGCTTCACTAACATCATATGTACAATGAACTATCACGTAATAGGCAGTATTTTTTTCATCTGGATCTTTGTTGGAGGTGTAAGGATAAGAAAGAATCGACCCCAGTAATTTTAGCATTTCGTGTAACTCGTGCTAAGTTTTACAATGATTTAAATACAGTGTAACATGGTTAAGTGAGCCTTGGATCAATCAAATACAAACTAATATAACTGATTTCTTTAAACCATAAGTTTTGTGTCGTTTAAAAAAATGAAAGCACGTATATATAAAAACATGGAACATGCATTTTGTTATAAACATATTTACCTCTTTGAATGAAAAACGGTCCATTCCGACTTCTTTTAGCCGGACCCTCTATAAATAAGACCACTATTATTTTAAACCTGCCTATTTGGAAATCTAGGTTAATGAAATACTTTTTTAAGAGAAAAAAATATCCTAGGTCCCTTGAGATTCCAGTTATACAGGTTATACTGTAGCTGCTTTTTTACTTACAGTTTCAAAACCTCCAAAATGGGGACCATTTTTAGCAACTTCCCTATTGTATACTTATTGACTAGAAGTTGATGTACCATATCTTCTTACATGGAAAGTGGAGGATTGTTCCGTAATAATGCAATCCATATTCTTTCAACTTTTACTTTTGAAACTGGAATGTAAATTGCTGTAATCCATCAGAACTCAGAACACATGTACAAAAATAGTAAAATAATAAATGAATGGGAATTTAACGGTAGACTAACTTGTGAAATTAGCCAAGCAATCTGGGGTAGTACAAAAACAAGTCACTAAGCTTTCACACAACTAGTAATATTGATTTAGTTGGTGGGAATAAAGATATGAAATCAAAAACTGGGATTTGTCTGTATTGCTTGTTTTCTCAATGGCATTATAGGTCCCTCCAGTTCTACATATGAAATATGAGAGGATAGCAGCACTAGACACTGCACAGTTTCTCTATTACTAGTTAGGAGACATATTAAACTTAAAATAGATACTGGGAGCGATGTAACTGCTTTAAAATCAAATTATTTCAAGGTAAACGAAAATTTAATTCCAAGCAAGAAAATATTAACAACTCCTGATTCGTTTCAACTAAGAAAGATCAAAAACCTTAGGGTATAAATCATTAATGATTGTGCAAAGAGTATTAGCTTGATGGGCTTCAGTGACCTTTCTTGGGTAGAGATGGGGTGGATGAATTATGGTTATCTTAAAAATTAATGAAATTTGTGATGAAGATGAAGGGAATTGTCGAAGTGGGAACTGATTGGTCTAACCCCCAAATATCAAATGCAGACAACAAAATTGCTGCCTGGAAAGTAGGAAAGCCCATCAGAAGTGACAATGAGGTTAATAGAGGTACAGGGCTGCATATTAAAGAGTAGGAACAGTCCTAAAGAGGGAAAGGGAAGAAAATGAAGGGGTTATTCCAGAAGACATGAAAAGACTGAACATAATGGCCGGGATAATCTCAAATTTTATTAGGCAGCATCTCGAGAGGAAAACATTTCCTAAGAAAGTAAAAAATAAATAAATTCGCTTGTCTAACATAATAACAGGATTTGAGGTGCAATGGAAAATTATCCCTGAAATAGTAGTTGAAATTATAAATGAGAAAACTAGGATAGTAATAAAGAAGGTCTCTGAAATAGCAGCGCCTGTGGTGGCTGAGGCAATAGGTGTCTGTGCCATCAATTAGCGTCAAAGGAAGGAGGGGGTTTTCACATCTCTGAATAGGGTTCAGGATATAAGAGGACCTGACGATACTGAAGGAGTAAGATAATATCCTCTACTACATGGTAGCAAAAAGAGTGTAGGAGAGAAAAAAGTATGTCCCTCCTCAGCTGATTGAAAAGAAGATGGAAACAGGGAAAGGAGGATAACCTTCTAAGAAAAAGAGTATAAATTAATATGAGAAAGTGGCACCAGCCTAGAGGCCTCAACTAAGCCCTTTACGGGCCTGGAACTAAGTAACAAACACATCAAGGAATGTGATGGTTGAAAAAGATGAAGGGGAAACACAACTCTGGAAGGTCAGGCAAAACAGAAAGAGAAAGGAGGTCAATGATCAACTCCTGAGGTGGAATGGATTAAAAAAAGAAGAGAGAAGAAATTAACCTTCCCTGGCATTCTTGCAATACTATATTTGTCTCAATCTTGCAACAAAATGCCTCAGACTGGTGATATTAATTGTAGCATAATTAGAGCCTGTGGTAATCCTGCTTGCAAAGGAAAAGATTTAAGTGGTTTTTGTGGAAGAGTTCGGATGCTCAAATTATTGTGTATCAATATATATGATCTATACAATATATCAAAAAATGTATATATTTTGATTTATGTGCAAATAATATATAATATTCTTTATAACTATTTTTCTAATATTCCGATTTAGGAGTTTTTTCCTTTTTCATTTTGGTCATAATTTAATTTTAATTTTAACAGGACAAATCGAGGATTTCAACAGCTACAAATCTTCACAAGAGGACATAGAACGTTTTGAAAAAAAAAAAGGCTGTAAATCAATGCAGTAGTTCAAAAGTTTATTGTGTACAAACATTCAATACACAAAGGAATAAAATTCACAATAGAAAAACCTATTAATAATATTGATAATGATGAGGGATAGTTGACCGTGGAAGAATGAATCTTATATGAGAAGATGGTTGGGGGGTGCGGTCAAAATATAACACAAATAAGTTGAAATAACTTAAACTAGGCACAATTAAATAAGTTATTTCAACTTATTTGCATTATATTTTGACTGCACCATCCAACCATCTTCTCCTCATATAAATAATATTATCAGATCTAGGGATAAAATAATATGGTCAATAATAATTAAAATTTAGAGCTTTTAGAACCATAAAATAAAAATGTAATCATGTCATTTTGAATTATCATTCATCAAAACAATATTATATTTAATACATATTACAATAAAAAACTTAGAAATTAATTGACTAATATGAAATAAATATTTGAGAACAAAGAAAAAAAATAGGTACTATATACAAAATAAATTTCAAACAATGGTCAAATAAGAACTATATAGGAGAAACATCACAAAAATAAGGTTAATAACCTTAAAAATTTTAAAACAACTGCATTAGCCAAACATAGTACATTGAATAATTACAATAAATTTTAATAATGTTGAAATTTTAATTAAGCACTAGCAATAAACCATAGAATGTGGAAACAAATAAATTCAATTTACATCACTGCCAATGTTAAGTAAGAAATAATTTTTCACTAAAATGTCTTTTTAAATACATTTAGTAACTGACAAAATATAAAAAATCACAAAATATATAAAACAAATACTCAACAAGCAGATAAAAAAAATGGTTATCATGACAAGATTAATATAACTAATAGGTAAGAGAATAACAACTGAATTTGACCTGTCAAATTGATTAAAATTAAATAATTATGTTAATATGAAAGTATAAGACATAAATCTATTATACATAGTTTTTACAAAAATGTATCATAAATAATTTTATTGCTGATGATTTCAATTCATTTTTAGTGTGACTTATAATTAAATGTTGGTTCTGAGAATGAACTAATGTCTGAAATGTGAACAGTTTTAAGAAAATTAAAATGAACTTCGAAGAATGTATAAATATTTGTTATTTTAATCATTTTTAAAAATAATATTCATTAGCCAAACGTCTGTGTAGGGAGCGTAGGTGATCAATATTCCGTGCAGAGTTGGCATGCTGGAGAGCTCATAACATATGCATGAGATTGGATAGTCATATCTTGTTTTCAATCTTGATCAGTATTCCTTAGCAGGTTACGTTGATCCATTAATTTCCTGCATACTTTATTTGCGCTTTGGGTGAATGGACTGAGGGATGACTGAGATTCCCAGCTTTGCCAATCTGTTGGCCATTTCATTACCATAAAGGTTAATATGTCTGGAAATCCATCGGAATTTCAACTGCCTGAATTCAGGAGCCTCATTTCCACATTACACTATCAGAAATACTTCTTTAAAAAAAAACAAAAAAACTAACAAAATTAAAACATTTATTTTTATTCTTCCATGAGGGCCTGTTTCCCAATTATCAGGTTGACCACCCATCAGGTTCATATATTAAGGTAGAATTTGATGATTTGTAGAATCTTTCAAAGACACATTATTTTCTGCAAGATGGGCCAATGAGATGATTAATGGGTCTCGTCACTAAACATACAAATAATAGTATAAAATACCATAATTTGAACATCATCGGTATTATGTATATAAAAAATATATAAATATACTAATAATTTGATACACAATTCGTTACAACAATAAAGAAATTAATTTTTTATAATTCTTATATGAAAGTGTATTAATTATATTGATTCTGAATGAACTTGAAAACTGAAATCTTAAAAATCCTTTCAAAAGCATAAGTATTTCTTTTGATCTTATCTGTAATCATTTGTATCTGTATCATCCATAAAAAGTGAATACTTTAAAAAAAATCAATATTGAAAAATGAATTTTCTCAATATTTGTTTTCTTAATTTCATCATAAAAATACAGATTTAATACAATTTTAACAGATTTCCACTTCTCACTGTAAGTACCTAATACTGAATAGTTTTAAAATTAAAATTATCATACTTTATAGATGATCTGATATCCAAAGTAGTGAAATCTTTTAAGTGATACAATAATACAGGAAACATAATAACAGAATATAAAATGGAAGATCGCTGATTGACAGTGTGCAATATTAAAAGGAAAATGGTCTGGGTGCGGTCAAATAAAAACTCAAATAGTCGAGAAACTATTTATTATGAGCCAACGTTTCCAACATGTTGCAAGGCTAAAAAAAGATACAAACAGTTAAATGATGTAAACATAAATGAAAAATTAAAAAAGAAGAACAGAGAAAAGTAAAAATTAATTAAGAATAATAAAAGTTTTTAGACAATTAATGAAAATGGAAATAACAAGATAAAAAAAGAAGAAATATAAAATACAGTACACATAAAAGATGGAAAAAGGGGAATAAAAGTAAAATCAAGAATAAAGGAAGATAATGAATAAGATAGGAAAAGTACCTTTCAGACAGAGGTCAGTGCAAAAGTGAAAGATCAATAGGATGCAATATTTTGTGTTTAACTATTTGAGTTTTCCTTTGACTGCACCCTGACCATCTTCCTTTTAAGAATAAAAAATGTTTCAAACAAATAGTGAATGTTTTTGTTTTTGCTTAGATATATTTTATTTCACCAACAAATTCTATAAAAGATTATATTTTGAGACTGCAGAATTGATAAGTTAATAAACGTATGATTTGATATCAGTAATTTTCAAGTCTATAAGATATTTTCAAAGTTAAAATAATGACAAATTTGTATTATAATTACCAAATCTGGGTTGTTATTCTTCATAAAGAATATACTCCTGTTTTCCTTTAAATGGTGAATGTCAGTGAATTATTTCACCTTTCTGTTGAATATTAATAAATTATAGTGATGGAGGAGTTAGTATACCACTCTTTCAAAGGAGAAATCTACGTATTGAATTTGAAATCAATTTAATCTTCCAAATTTTTAATACACTTGGTTAATTGACTCTTAGCAACATATATTAAATAAAAACAAAAAGTTAATAATATATAATAATGAAAGACACTTTTTCATTATACATAGTTCCTCTTATAATGTTATAAAACATGTAAATATTTTATAATACTTTAACGTTTGTTAAATGATCAATATAAAGTAAATTAATAACATCAAAATCCATAAGAAACCAGAAAATAAATAACAGCAATAATATACCCCGACAATGTTTATTGTTTGTCTATAACAATTGAGATGACTTTATTAAGAAGAATTAATCAGTGAATTGGTGTGAAAAGCATGTGAAGTACAAAATTATTTGACAGTAAATTTTCATGATGAAGGTAAAGTCCTTTTTAAAGAGAAAATAAAATAAGACTCTTCATGTAGTGTTTAGTATAGTTCGGCATGGTTAGGACCAGAAGCCTCTTACAACAAAGTATTCTCCTACAAATTTCTGACAGAACTTCTTATTAAGTAAAAAGATAAACTTTCCTTCTGTTTGCTTCTTTCCCCCTTTAGGGCCCATTATCAAAGTTGACATGGTCATCTAATGTAAAGCTAGAATACCAATAAACATCCTGAAATCAGACTCAGGCAATCTATCTAAAGTGCGTGATTATCAATGTAAGGAAGACTCCATTACATAGATAATGAAGCATGGGGCCCAGGGACTAGTTATTGAGGGTGGGGAGATGGCCATTTGGGCTAGATAATACAGTCAGTTTAACACTTCTGGAATTGATTTTGGAAGTGCTAAACAATTAAGGAACAAAAACTGACAAAGACTACTCCAATGGGAGACATTGGTTCAGACAAAATGAAAAACGAAATTGTTCTTACAAGCAGTGTCCTAATACTACTTACATGTATATAAAATGTAAGAAATCAATTTGCTTTGTACGCCCTCGCCAAATGTGTGTTAGTTGTTTGCAAAAAATGTGTGCTAGTGTTTGATTGAGATTTAGTATTTTTATTGTTCACGAATCAGACAAACAAGGAGACTGGTTTGTTCCTTTTTCCGAGTTATAACGACATTATTTCAATCATTTATGAAGTTAAGTAACTGTACAAGTATATTAACTGATTTCATACTTATACTAACAAAGTCGCTAACATTTTTGTGATGTCTATAGAGTGATTTTGCAGTTCTTTTCAAATTGTCAGATTTTCTTAGAAATCTTTTCATTTTTCACGAATAAAAAAGTTTACTTAAGTTTTCCCATCCATTTTAGAAACACATTTTTTTTTTTTTACTATATTTAAGGAACAGAATGAAAAAATAGTGATGGGGGGAGGTAGGTGTCTACACTACACTCAACTGAAATAAGATATACTACTACTTATTTATATTAGTATGGATATTTACATAATCCGATATTTTCAGCACTTTTTTGAGTTTGTATAAAGTCGGGGTCGGTGGTCTCATTTTCTGATGCTCACCTACCGCGGACACCGGGAGATTCTGAAGACGCCGCGACTGGGATGCCGCTTGATATTACCTATCGTGGCATGCAGGCCAGGACCTGGCTTGCCCCTACTACTACGCCACCGCCGATGACATGCTGGCCAGTCTCTGAGGGAGAAGCAACGTTTTTACGACCACCGAAGAACATGATCTTCACCATTTCGCCTACTGTCCTACCTGGACGAGGGAAGCGGCAAAAGGACGCAGAAGTAACCGCAGCAGCGAGACTTCCAACAGTGACCGGATAAGCCATTATTCCATTACCTATGAGACCACCTAAGTTTTGTTCTTAGATTATAATAATTCGCATTAAACTAACATAATAACCACAATCTGCCCCTTCAGGGAATTAATATTTGAATTTATTGAAATATAAGTGTTAATCAATACGCAGAAATTTCTCATGATTCAAACCCTCTTTTCCACACTAATCAAATACAATCGGGGTTCCTGGAGTAAGGCATGGAAATGTCCCGATGTAAACACTCATCACTAGCGGAACTGCTACCGGTGGGTTTGTCTGAGATAGATTTAGGGAATTGGATTAGCACTAATGCCCATGAAATTGCAGGTATAGAGAGCCGAAGTAAAGACAACAATTTTGAGAATTAGCCTCTAAAGCGATATCTAAAGGTCAGGGGTTTCGGCATCGCTTATGTATCGGCGAGGAAAAAAAACAAAAAAAAAAACAGGAATAAGAAGTGACACGTCTGCGTCTGTGTGTTATTTTAATATTTTCTGTAATCAGCATTTAAGATGTCATTTTTGTTATACAAAAATGTGTTGTTTGAATGAACCAACTTTGCAAACCAGTCAAACATTTTATGAAGCGAATATTGGTGTTCCGATCTGTGAACAGGTCTCGACTCAAGCACAGCTTCAGATTCTTAAGGGTTTTCGTTGAGATCTAATATTTTTGAGGGATAGAATTTTATGCTATAATTTATTTATTTTTTCCATCTATAGAGAAATTCCGCCACTTCTAATCGAACATGCGTCTGCAGTCTTAAAAAACAGCAGCTTAATAGAAAATGAGAATTACATTGTGAATGAATAGCATTTTTACAAGGCCATCAGGACACTTGAATTACATAAACTCAATTGTTCCGAAAGCAATAATGGATACATCGAACTGATATTATCCAGTGTTGCTGGCATGTTATGGAAAATGGAATTCCGATGTCGTCGTAGGGAGCCAACCCAATGAGAAATCACCTTCAACAGCCAGAAAAAGTGATAATCTGACACTCACAAAAAAAACTGTTTGGGGTTTTGCATCGATCGGATCAGGGCATGAGAACATGGAAGAAGTTCTAACCTCGATGAAAATAAAACCTGTCTGCGCGAAAACATTCAGAAAATGTGAATCCAAGCTTCAGGTAAGAAATTTAATTAGTCTGATTCATTTTTTATAGTAGACTATTTCTCATATTGGAATAAATCAATTGATCGTAAGTGTAGCGAGACACTGAGGTTTGGTTTTTTTTTTTTTCCCCCCATCAGTGCAGTAAAAGTTCCCTCATGGAAGTACTCTCATAGTAAGTTCACAAAATGGCTCGCCCTCTGATTTTAAAAAACATTCTGCTTCAAGAAGTAGTCCATCAAACCCTAAATACGAACCCTGGGTCCTATCCCTGTTACCATAGATTGATGCTCTGATTTACATTTTAGTATTATATGTTTTGTTGTTTCAGAAATGGCGGGATATGCTTTTTGAAAGCATGAGCGAAGCAGGTAGAGCAGAAAGAGACCTCGCAATCTGATGTGGGGATATCACAGATACTAGTATACATTTTACAACAGTTATCATAGACGGTGGTTGGTCCCACCGCAACCATGGACATCGCTATACAGCCAACAGCGGTGTTGCATGCGTCATTGGAGTAAAAACAAAAAAACTTTTATACTTGGGAGTCTGAAATGAATATTGCAGTATGTGGGAATACCGGAAAACCAAAAATCTCGATCCCGGTCACGAGAATTGCTTCAAAAATTGGGATGGACCCTCAGCATCAATGGAGACTGACATGCTCGTGAAATCGCTTCAACGAAGAAAAGAGCTACATGGTCTAGAGTGCCAAATCCTTGTCGGAGATGGTGACTCCAGTGTGTATTTTAAACTAAAAACTTCCGTTTCGTATGGTTGAGCAATTGAAAAAATTGAATGTCCAAATCACGCAATAAAAAACTATACAAAGCGTCTGTTTGCCACTCAGAAGGAATCATTGGAAATGAAAAAAAAAACAACATTTAATAAAAATATTATTAAGAGATTAAAGACTGCAGCTAGCGCAGCAATAATTCACCATTGCGAAAACAATGATGTGAACTCCCTGAAGGGCGAACTAAGAAATGGCCCACATCATGTTTTCGAAATCCACATCAGTTGTAAGCCATATTTTTGCACAAAATCCGGTGAGATAACCGAGCTGGACGAAGTACAAAAAACGCTTGTGATAAAGCTCGTTTTGTTTTGGAGCCGTTGATAGCCAAAAGCAAAAGCTCTCAGCTAGTCACCAACATGACAAGCAACGCTGCAGAGAATATCACTTTGGTGGCAAAACGACCAAGCAATACCAGGCTATGAAAACGGTATCCAATAAAAGCCCCGCTGTTATAGTAAAAAGGACTGGTGAAAAGAGAGAAAGAAAAATAATTTCCTGCAGAAGATCTCTTTTTTTATCTCGACTGAAAAAAAACAAACAGACCAAGAGCCAAAACATATAAGGAACAGGCAAGGAAAATTGAATCAGGTTCTCATGATTATGGCGAAATGGCAATGCAGCTGGACATGGAAGAAAATGAGAAGCAGGCTTTGAAAGTACAAAAGCTCAAATAACTTTCTCTAAGCGCTGAAGAAATAGCCGTATTATAAATTAATACAAAGGAACAGAGAGAAAACGAAAAATGGCACGCAGAAAGAAAGGATAGGATTACTGCTTCTAATTTTGGGCTTGTTTGTAAGAGACGCTCTTCATCCAAATGGTCACGTGTTGCTAAAAAGCTGCTATACGACCAATATCGTTCGTGAGCGGTGGAGTACGGAACTGAAAATGAGCTGAAAGCGAAAAATTTATATCGATAAAAATACTTTAAAACTAAAAAAAAAAAATGATATATATAAGTTCATGGCCAGCTCCAAATTACGGCCCAAAACACATGCTATTTTGTAGTTTGGACTCTCAATGATTTACACTATGAAATTATTAAACGCGGCAAAATATATCATAATAATAATATTGTCAAACAGACAAAAATGAGAAGAAGAGATGCTTTAGCTAGAAATATCTTCAGGTTAATAACCCTGACAGGTCACCGGAAGATAAGGAGGAGAGCAGAAAATATATTTCTTGTTTGAATAAATTAAATATTACAGAAAAAAAACGTCTTACAGAAGAGTCTTCTTCAAGGGACAGTCTATATCACCTGAACGAAGTAGAAAATATGCATGAAGATACTTCGCCGATGATGGATCAAGAAGACGATAAATCCACCCAATCTCAGAAAAGAAGAAATATGGGAGACATATTAAAAGAATTCATTTTGTTCTTAATGACCTTCTCGACTCTATAATACCTCTCTTCTCACAAGACATAATTTTCATTACAAAAATCTCTTCCTGGTCCTCAATCCTGACAGAATCCCCGAAATCCTATCAGCTTTTAACTCCTACCACCCTCGTCTTCGGTTTACTGTTGAAGGTGAAATTGACCATTCCCTCCCTTTTCTTGACCTACTTATTATCAGAAATTCCGATGGCTCCCTATCCACTAATTGGTATACCAAACCCACTTATTCTGGTAGACTCCTCAACTATTTTTCTCAACACCCTTATCACCAAATTATTAATGTTGCTAAGAATCCACCGATCCTTTTCTCTTTCTGACCATCAATACCACCAGACCAACATACAACGTATTAAACAGATCCTATTTAACAACAAT
>NW_027106332.1:736249-737645 GCF_000696795.3 Halyomorpha halys | reverse complement strand
TAAAAACCAACTTAAGAACCGCATTTCCCAGCACAAATTATCCATCAACTCCTGTAATCCACTTGCATTTAAATTATCAGTACACGCATTAAACCTGAATCATACTTTTAATTTCGACAATCCTTCCATTCTTGCCACTGTCCCCAACCACACCAAACGTCTCATCTCAGAGTCCATTTACATTAATGCATTACCAATTACATTTGACTGAGAATTCCGTCAATCATAAAGTTGATAAAGACTGCATCTCCCTTACATATCGACACATTTTGAACACAATAAAATCCTCATAATACTTTTTTCACTTATTTCTGCATTTCAGAAGCCCATTTTCTTGTCATATCTTTTATTCTTGTTTTTCTAAATTCTCACATTTTTAAAAAAAATTATTTTTATATTCACTATCCTTCCTGTTTCATTCTACAAGCATATTGAATGCTCAAAGAATGCGCCAACATCCTATCAGATAATAACATGTTTTGAGAACATTTTTGAACATAAAAGTGTACTATCGAAATTGTATTTACGTCGGAAGTTAATCTAAAATAAATGTGATGAAAATACAGCACTTCAAGACCACTTCGTAAAATTCGACGAGATCATGGCGAAAATAGAGGCAGCTGATACAAAAATGGACGAGGACGATAAAGTTTCCTTTTTACTTTTGACGATACCCCCAAAATTCGACACGGTAATTATGGTCTTGGAAACATCAGATAAAACACGGAAAATAGAGTTTGTCAAGAGCAAACTTCTGGATGCTGATTTGAAGATTAATAATAGCAACGCTGTTTCATCTCCTTCACAGGAGTTTTCGTTCGGAACTAAAGTAAGACGGTGTTTCGGTTGTGAAAGTAGGAAACATTTAAAATATTTCTGTCCAAAATATAAGAATACTGGAAATCATAATTTCCCGCCCAGAGGGGGACATTTCTCGCCAAGAGGTGTTATATATCAAACGAGATATGGCGATAACCTCACTGAGACTGAAATGGATGACAAAGACATAACATTTGTAGCCTTATCTACGGAGATTGCTGAGGAAATAACAAGTAAACATGATTATGTTAACTTCATACAGGACAGTGAAGCGAGTCATAATTTATTTCAAGGTAATATATTGGACTTAATGTCAGAAGTGAAGTGTATTGAACCAGCCCCAATAAAAATTGCTAACGACTCAAATATATTCGCTAAAAAAGAAGGTATCCTTAAAGTGTATTGCGATTAAAGAAGAGTGAAGTTCAATATAAGCGGACTGATTGGGGACAACTTTCCGTATAACCTCTTATCAGTTAAGAAGATAAACAAAGCCCGTTATGCTGTCGTATTTACAAATAAAAGGTGTTTTTTTAAGCTAGATAGAACTTTAAATTGTAAAAAGTAACACAAAAAA
>NW_027106332.1:733903-734721 GCF_000696795.3 Halyomorpha halys | reverse complement strand
TTACTAAATTTATAAATCCTATTAATCTCCACCTTTGGAGTCCCTAACACAAATGAATACATAGTAGTAAAATGCATGTTGTCCAAAAGATTGGGATCTTCCCTCAAACCGAATCGGACTTCCCCCATCTGATGGAAAAATGACTAATTTCACTTTTAGATATAGTTTCATTATACAATTAAAAAATTTTCCCAGTTCTGAAATTATGAATGGGAAGCCACATCACTTCTGCCTCTTTCTGTGAGAATAACCCATATTCTGTATTTCCTTGGCTATTTTTACAAACAAACATCAAACCCTTCATACTTTTTTTTCTATACATTTAGTTTTTCTCGACAGTCCTTTTTATGTGCCACACAACTCATTTAGCAGCATGAAAAAAAAAAGAAGGAACCGAGAAGATATACCCAAGATCGTTTGGGTATATCTTCTCGGTTCCTTCTTTTTTTTTTTTCTATACATTTAGTTTTTCTCGACAGTCCTTTTTATGTGCCACACAACTCATTTAGCAGCATAAAAAAAAAAAGAAGGAACCGAGAAGATATACCCAAGATCGTTTGCTACTCTGATGCGGATTGGGGAGGAGACAGGAAGAGTTGTTATGGAAATGCAGCGTATCATTGTGGAAACCTTATATCTAGAAGATCTCGAAAGCAACAATATGTTGCGTTGAGTTCTTCGGAGACTGAGTACGTGGCGTGCAATCTCGCTGGAGCTGAAATTTTATACCTTTATTAAGTGTAGTTTACTTGTTGATAATCAAGGTGCTTTGAGTACGATTAAAAACTATGAAAACACAAGCCGCTCAAATCATATAT
>NW_027106332.1:733031-733853 GCF_000696795.3 Halyomorpha halys | reverse complement strand
TTTCGAATAAAAAAAAAATTTTGATTACAATTTAATTTTTTGTGTTATTTTTTACAATTTCAAGTTCTATCGGGCTTAAAAAAACACCCTTTAGTTTCGCAAAAATTATGATGAAACTCGAAGTAATGATTAGTGAAATGTATTCGTGTTCAGCTTTAAACTTAATACAAAAAGAAGCGATTGTTTTTAGTGGCATTTAAGACTTGGGCACTTAACTCTTAAATCTACCATGCTCGGATAATTACGTGATTCGTGTCAAAAAAAGTAAGGTGGAAAGAAAACCTTTTAATAGAAAAGAATATCCACGATCTACACAATAGGCGAATTTGTTTACACAGAAGTTTGGGGACCTGTCAATGAAAAACAATGGATGGTACAAGGTATTACTTCTCAAAATTAAATTATTTTTCTTATTTTACAACAATTTATTTACTTAAAGAAAAATCAGATGTTGGAGAGAAATTAGAGGATTTTTACAGAATGATGAAGAATAAAATACAAAAGAATAATTAAAAAAATTATCACCAAATTTAGACTACAGGAAGCTAAATCGAGTCCTACACCAATGGAAGATAAATCAGAAGTTAAAGACTCTGATGAAGTAATTAAAGTTCCCTATCGTGAATTAGTCGGGAGATTAATTTATTTATCCCAAATAAGTCGCCCGGACATTACATAAGCTACATCTTTTCTAAGGAGATTCCTAGAGAGGCCAACTAAACCTTTATGGAATGCTGCTAAATGAGTTGTGTGGCACATAAAAAGGACTGTCGAGAAAAACTAAATGTATAGAAAAAAAAAAAAGAAGGAACCGAGAAGATA
>NW_027106332.1:729708-731241 GCF_000696795.3 Halyomorpha halys | reverse complement strand
TATATAAGTTTTATTTTGTAAAAGGTATTGATTCTAAGAATTTTATTAGTATTGATTATGTAAATACATCTTCAAACACAGCAGATATTTTTACTAAAGCGCACAATAACAATAAGTACTCATTTTTCAGATCTAAGGTTTATTCAAACTTTTTTTTTTTTTTTGTTCTTGTTTGATTTAATTAATATAGCTGAAATTTCAAGTGATCTGCTGTTTTATGTATAGACTTGAAATTGAGAGTGGGGTATGAGAGTATTTTTTACATATTATTATGTCTTTCTTGTAAATGTTGATCAACAAGGCTTTGACGACCCTGTTGGTCGTATATGCGGTTCTGTCGCGTGGAATGTATGTTATGTTCACTGTGCTCAATAAACAGGCTTACATTTTAAAAGTGTTATTTCTTTGCACTGTCGAAGATTCTCAACTCCAACCCGGAACCTCATCCCCGGGAACGGTTGAAAACTCCCCTTTTCCCCCGATCCCGTTTCATGCGTTAAAAAAAAACATACAGAAGGAATCGAAGCAGGTGCGACACCCAGAAATCCATGGCAACAAATCTATACTTTTGTGCAAACAACAAAATACAGTTTACACTCGTAAATATTCGTCTGTGAGCCGCATAAAGAAAGGGAAAATTCTACCCGAAAATCCTTATACGTATCGATTTATCGTCAAATATTTAAACGCTACAAAAGTGGACTATTACACAAAAAAAAAATCAAACAAAAAATACGGAATCATAAGACCCTTCGAAAAAATTATGTTATAACATAGGACCAAATAAAGTCATACAAGTTGGGTCTAAAATCGATGAAACGATGAACGTCCAAGAGAGAACCGTCGATATCCGAGATGATAAATGGTAAGTTATCGTATATAGTTAGTTTACACGTTGTTATGGTCATTTAAGGCTACCTTATTAATATTTTGGTGATAGGTCTTGCTGTGAATTGCCAAGAGGCTGTAAATTTACCTCAAATATTGTTTCAATATCTATTCTATCTACAAAAATTGCTTTGGCTGGCTGGGAGGTCACTACGCTCTGTTAATACGTAAACATAATTACATAACTTATGTAACAGAAATTTACTAGATTTATTTTATTTTTTTAATACTTCAGTTACTTAATGACAGATGAGATACTACCATCAAATAACGTTGTCAAAAAAAGAGCGGTCCAGATCAGAACAGTTGAAGACTCCCCATTTTACTCCGATCCTGTAAGATGTGTTAAGAACACATACAGAGGGGATGGAATTAGGTGCGATACCTAAAGATCCAAGGCAACCGCCCATCTTTGTCCGAAACATAAACAAATTTCAACTTTTGTGCAAAACTAAATATGCAGTTGACACTGGTAAATATTCGTCTGTGAGCCTTCTAAAAAAAAGCGAAAATTCTACGCGAATTTTATCGTCAAATAATGGTATAAAAAACCTAGCAATTTAATTACTAAATTTATAAATCCTATTAATCTCCACCTTTGGAGTCCCTAACACAAATGAACAAATAGTAATCCACTACTATTTC
>NW_027106332.1:729075-729658 GCF_000696795.3 Halyomorpha halys | reverse complement strand
ACCCTTCATACACATCCACACTTGACCTACTTCTCACACAACAGCCACATAGATTCACTAACGGTACTAAACCAGATTTTAGTGACAATGACCACTTACCAGTACTTTATCAGTTAGGGAAACGCGCAATACCAACCCCACCTACAGACTTCAAATAGAACTTCAAACACGCCAAATGGAAACTTTACAAAACACACTTTAAGAGCGGTCCACATCAGAACAGTTAAGGCTTCCCTTTTTACTCCAATCCTGTAAGACGTGTTAAGAAAACTTACAGAGGGGATAGAATTAGGTGTGATACCTAAAGATCCAAGGTAACTGGCCATCTTTGTCCGAAACATAAACAAATTTAAACTGTTGTGCACAAAACTAAATATACAGTTGACACGGGTAAATATTTGTCTGTGAGGCTTCTAAAAAAAAAGCGAAAATTCTACGCGGAATGCATGTTGTCCAAAAGATAGGGATCTTCCCTCAAACCGAATCGGACTTCCCCCATCTGATGGAAGAAGAGAACTATCCCTTCTTTAGGGAGTTCATCTAGGGGTGGATGGAGGTGGTGTGCCAACAAACTTAACATTAG
>NW_027106332.1:728834-729025 GCF_000696795.3 Halyomorpha halys | reverse complement strand
GATGGAGGTGGTGTGCCAACAAACTTAACATTAGAAAGGACTCGACTACTCGATGCTGGTGAGGCACTGGAGAAAAAGAAAGGTCCTGCGGGCTGAGACCAAAAGAGCTGCACCAGGCTGGAATACAAGAAGAGCCACTCACACAGATGCTGTGGACCAGGAGCATAATTTATAAGACTAATTTCACTTTT
>NW_027106332.1:728440-728784 GCF_000696795.3 Halyomorpha halys | reverse complement strand
ACTTCCCCCATCTGATGGAAGAAGAGAACTATCCCTTCTTTAGGGAGTTCATCTAGGGGTGGATGGAGGTGGTGTGCCAACAAACTTAACATTAGGAAGGACTCGACTACTCGATGCTGGTGAGCCACTGGAGGAAAAGAAAGGTCCTGCAGGCTGAGACAAGGAGAGCTGCACCTGGCTGGAATACATGAAGAGGCACTCACACAGATGCTGTGGACCAGGAGCATAATTTATAAGAATAATTTCATTTTTAGATATAGTTTCATTATACAATTAAAAAATTTTGCCTGTTCTGAAATTATGAATGGGAAGGCACATCACTTCTGCCTCTTTCTGTGAGAATA
>NW_027106332.1:718371-727757 GCF_000696795.3 Halyomorpha halys | reverse complement strand
CAGATATTGTGATGCTGATTGGGCTAGTGACCGGGATAAAAGACGGTAAGGAACTGGCTATATTTTCATCTAGGGCGATGCCCTAATATCCTGGTGCACTAATCGGCAGCCTACTGTGGCACTTTCAACAATGGAGGCCGAATATGTTGTAATATCCTCTTTTATGAGTAAATAGTTATTTTTATATACAAATAATTTTTGTTATTGTCTATAGGCAGGATGTCTGGAAGATCCCTAAGTTACTCTCAGTGGGAGACATCTTGAAAAAAGAAGATATCGAAGAGTCACCCAGGAAGAATAAAGGACTTTTGGTTTGGATTGCTAGTGAGAGCATGTCAGTCCGCTGGAAGAAGAGAGGTGACTGGAAGCCATTATTATAAAGCCATTGGACATAGTATAATAGAAAAGAAGACATTTCGGTTTAAAATGTTTTTTTCTCTGTGTTTTAAGATAATTTTTTAGTTTCAATTTATGTTTGAAGTAGTAATACCATATAATACAACAAGGAAAAGTTCCTTTGTGGAACTTCTTCATACGAATTATAATTTGACTCTTGGTCTGGATATGCTAGTTAAGAGTACGTCCGTCGGCTGGAAGAAGAGGGGTAACTGGAAGCCATTGGACATAGCAGAATAGAAAAGAAGGCATTTCGGTTTAAAATGTTTTTTTCTCTTGGTTTTGCGATATTTGGTTAGTTTTAATTTATGTTTGAAGTAGTAATACCATATAATACAACAAGGAAAAGTCCCTTCGTGGAACTTCTTTATACGAATTAAAATTTGACTCTTGGTTTGGATTGGCTAGTGAGAGTAAGTCCGTCGGCTGGAAGTAGAGAGGTGACTGGAAGCCATTATTATAGAGCTATTGGACATATAAATGATTTCAGTTATCGGCAATAGGCAGGATGTCTGGAAGATCCCTAAGCAACTCACAGTGGGAAACATCTTGAAAAAAGAAGATATCGAAGAGTCACCCAAGAAGAATAAAGGACTCTTGGTTTGGATTGGCTAGTGAGAGTACGTCTGTCGGCAGGAAGAAGAGGGGTGCACGAAAGCTATTGTTATAGCATTATAATGCCATTGGCCATAGCATTATAGAAAAGAAGACATCAAGACTCAAAAATCATCAAAGGATGATTGTGTAATTGGTTAGTGTTGCTCAAAATAGAATTGAAGCAGATTATTAAAAGTAGCTAATAAATAATTTAATTCAGTGTCAATAGTAGCTGAATGTATGTTCTGATTGCCTAGAAACCTTCCCTGACATTAAGAGTCAAGAATGTTATAAAATTCTACTATCAATTTAATATTCAAGCTTTTAGTTTGAACCTAAGCTATACCTAAGATAAGAGAATTAAGTTAAAACTATCAATTTTCCTTTTCATTTACTTTAAATAATTCTTGTATATTACTAAGTGGCAATTTCTTGAGAACCAGAGAAAGCTTTATGGTTGAGAGGACTTACTGAATTTTGCGGCGTACCTCTTCATAGAGGTAAATGTTTTGAGCGCTATCACACGATAAAACATTATTAGTGTTCATTATTTACACCATTTAGTTATTTGTTGATTGAAAAATTTTGTTAATAAATAATATTGACGAAAATTATAAACGTTTCCGTTTTTGTACTTTCAACTGTATATTCTATATTTATTCATAAAAAAAGTGCCTATCTTTCATAATAACAATGAAGAATACATTCTACATTGAGAAAATAAGTTTCATAAAAAAATTCATAGTAGTTTTTAATTATGGTGATTTTACATAATGACAAAATTCACAAGGATTTTTTAAAAAATCGCCCGCTCCTGCCATAACACACCAACTCAAAGCTCCAGACAACAATGTGTTAATACTTTCATGATAGGTCTTACTGTAAAATGCCAAGAGGCTGTAAATGTATCTCAAATATTGTTTCAATATCTATTCTATAAACAAAAATTGATCTGGCTGGCTGGGAGGTCACTACGCTCTGTTTACGATTTACTTACGTAATTTAAGTAACCAAAATATACTAGATTCATATGCCTCCTAATGTTATTGGAGGGTAGGCTTAAACATTTTTTTTACGATAACAGCAGTAAATTAAATACACTTGCTTCAAGTTTTCTGAGAATGACACACAGAAAATTAAGACTTGCTACAAGGTTTTTAATTATTACCTTTTAGTACATATCAACTTATAAATATTACCTTTCAATCTCCTCAAGATAGCAAGAACATATTTGGCATACCGGGACAAAAATAAAGCAAGCCTCCTTTATAATTAACCTCCTTTAAAATAAAGCCTTCCAATAACAATGGACAGCAGTTACAACAGATAACTCACAATTGACATACTTTTTAAAAGAGAAACAGCTGAAGAATTCTTTGAATCAATGATCAACAGAACATGAAAATTATGTATAATGAAAAGTGTCGATTTCATTATTATTCAATATTAAATTTCTAAAAGTCAGTTAAAATTTGGAAGACAATGCTGATTGTAATTCAATACATACATTGAAGATAACTCGTATGAAGAGGTGTTCCTTCATCCTTTTCTACACTGGTTGTCAATGATTTAGATACGTTGGACCAATGAGAAGAATAGTGGGAGTCATCACTGAGACATTCTGAGAAATACAAACAATAAATAGTAAATATCATATATATTTATATACATATATGATATAAATAATAATTTATAATACTAAGAGTTAAGTGTTAAATGTAAATATATAGTTAAATACAGTAGTTATAATTCTAAAGGCAAAAATTGTTCACCAATAGTAATATTGGTAATAATGATAAAAATGTTCAACCTATCATATCCTTTTATAATAAGCTTAGTGATGAGAAAATAGTTGACTGTTGATTATATATATGAGAAGATGGTTGGGGGTGTGGTCAGAGAAGTACACAAGTTAAATTTTTTTTTTTATTCATTAGTGCCAACGTTTTAGCCAGAATTTCCAGCCTTCAACCACCAATGTCTAGCCAACAAGATAACAACCAATGAATAAAAGGTATATAGAATAATATATAAAACATTGGGACAAATTAATGAGCTTAATTATATAATTTTTAAAAAGTTTGTAAATTGATTTTGGTGACATTTTTGAAAAATAAACCAAATCTTAACATAATAAAATTTCATTAAACAAATAAAATCAATTGACAAACTTTTTGAAAATTATATAAATAAACTTATAAATGATAGTAAAAAAGGAAGATAAAAGTAAATTATTAAACTGAAATTGCACAAAACCTAAAATATACAGGTTAGTTAAATTGCACGATAGTAATGCTCCACTTAGACAATTGTAGATGACATAAGAGGAATCTTGGAAAGATTATCTTAACACCTCAATCCAACTCTGATTTTTTTAAAATAATAATAACTTTGATATTAAAAATGCAATAGAATTAAAAAATACAAGATCAAAAAAAAATAAAAGTTATAGATAAAGACTCAGTCCTTGTTTGTTTCGATATAGAAACTTTATTTTTCAACTTAAACATACAGGATATCATAAATTAATAGATATAATGAGGTGTAGATAGTTGACCGTAGATTAATGATTGGAGAAGTTTGTCGGGGGGTGCGGTCAGCAAAGAACAACATAAATGAACAAAACCATACTTATTTATTTTATGCCGACGTTTCGACCTGAGTTTCATAAGTGTATAAGTTAATACTCACAATGTAATTCAGATATAAACCACTCACTATTTTTCATTGTCTGTCATAATGTTCAATTTGTAGATTCAATTTATTTATTTATTTTTCAATTTTTTTAGACACTACTTGCATATCTTATATTATACATATCTTCTTACCTACATGATATTATATTTCATCTGTCACTGTTTTCAATTTACTACCATACAATTCCACGAATATCAATCAATTAAAAATTTTGAACTATTCAATTATCAGTTATCAATTTTTTATGATTTATGATTTAATTCAATATTTTGTATAATTCTAAATTTGTTTGTATACTATTCCTTTTCAATTGTAAGTTACTCTAAATGTTGTTGTTATCTCTTTTGTTCTATAGCCCTGATGAAGACCTGAAACTCAGGTCGAAACGACAGCATAAAATAAATAAATATGGTTTTGTTTATTTGTTGTTCTTTGCTGACCGCACCCCCCGACAAACTTCTCCAATCATTAATATATATAAATTAGGAACAGTTCAACTGATAATAATGAATCTTAGGACATCAATTATAATAATGTCGATACATCTATTAAAATTTACCCAATATGTAGATTTAATAGTATTACACATATGGAGAGAAAAATGTTATTAATACATTTAAAAGACATGAATATAAAAATTTGAAATTGGGAAAAAAACTGATCAATAAATAACAAAATTTAAACACTAGCAAAAAAAAATAAAATTGATATACTCGATAAAACTAATGTTATATTTCAATAAATTTGTAAAAACTGTATAAATCCTATGACTGTATACATCAGAAAAACTAAACAAACTGAAAAAAAAATTAACAAAATTAAACAACACCATAGTAATTATAACTCTACAAATAATTTGTCAAAGGATTTATCCATCCACAATATCAATTGCAAGCATGATTTTGACTTTGAAAAACCAAAACTAGTAAAAATAGTAGATAATGATTATAAACATAAAATAATAGAATCAATTTATATAAATAAAATTTTAAATAATACATATAATTTGCAAACTTATATGCATGTCAAATCAATGCACATTTTGCAAATATTATTGACAAAATAAAATTCTAGAGTAACACCAATTAAAAATTTTAACCTATATAATTTAAATTAGACATATATTCAGCAATATAAAATTATAATCAATAAATAATATTGACAGGACAGCATATTAAGCCATGGAATAACAGTCACAGTTATCTTGATAAACTTTTTATAACCTCCTGCACTTAGAAAGTTTGAATCAGCAAGTTGTACTATAATTAGTAATTAAAAACTTTTGATCCTGAAGATGATATTTTAGCCGAAACATTGAACATGTTTATTAATTAATATTGGTGAAATATTTTTACAAATTTACTCTAGCGTTAAATTAATTTCATATATAAGAGCAGTTATAGTTGTTTTAAAATTCAGTACTACATGTGAAGGAGGAAATTTAATTACAAAAGGTGGGGAAATATTGGAGATAACCACGCCATTATATTGTATATACATTAGAAATATTCTCAGATGATGCTCCGGAGAGATTAGAAGACACACAAGGAACAGAAACAGAAGAATATGACAATGTCACTTGGGCTGAGGAGAAGATGAGGGTAGGCAAAGGAACAGGCAGAGATGGTATTGTGCCACAATTTACAAACTTTATTGGTGGATTACAATGCTGGAATGCAAAGATAAGCAAGGTGATGGACGTTGGTCTTGAGAAAGAATTAATAATTCATTGCAAAGAAGAAATGCTGAAAACATCTGATAATTACACCAGTCTTGGAACAGTGCTAAACAGGAAAGGAAAATCAATTAAAATAATTCCAACAGAATAAAAAAAGGCGAATAATGTGAATTACCAGCTCTGTAACATTGTGGTACAGAAAAGGTTGATAGAAAACAATGTTAAACTACACATCTTTAGGGATGTATAACTACCTACCTTCCTTTATGAAAGTGAAAGATGCATTTTGGTGGGCAGACACTGTAATTGAGTTACAGCCACTGAAATGAAGTATCTCCAGAGAGTGGCTGGCCAAGGATGAGACTGACTAAGTAATGACGGATTATAAATGGACCTTAGAATACTTTCCTTTAGGGGCACTATTAAAAAGAGACAGCTGATGTTTGGTTACTTATACAGAATGAATGAAGAACAGGCTCCACGGAAGTTCTTTGAAGCGAGGCCATCGTCCAAGAGAAGATTCAGACTACAATTAGGGACTAAATCTTCCAGGGGCTAGGACAAAAGAAGCAAAAGAATTTGAAGTCCATAAAGGTGCTGGTTCAGGATCACAGTGCTTGGCACTGAGGAACAAGGGAAGCAAGATAAAGAATTATATTTGTAATATATGAATTAAATTTAAAACTGGTTAGTGCTAAATATGTTGATTTCAATTTCATTGGAAATTTACATAATAAATGCAATCCCTTCCAAATCAATTATAATTATCCTTTTAAAAAATGTATTTCTTTCCATACCAATTAAAACCCTCTCTAAAACCTATGTATTTTTTTTTGTTGTCATTTTTATGTAAAAGAGAAACTTTAGAAAAATCAATCAAGATAAAATTTTCTCAAAATTTTATTTTATTGTTATAAAAATGCATTTTCAATACAGTTAGATGTCTTTCCTCTTTTTATTGTTTGTAGTATAAAATATTTTTATCATTGAAGTCATTATTCTTCATAGACAGATTTCTTAAATTCATGGTAGTGGAACACCGCAACTCTTTCAGCGCCATGGCACTTCACGTTTCTAGCCACTTGAAGTTTAAATTTGTTTTTATAAGAATTATTTTCGTAGAAACTAGAAAAATAATCAAAATATTCTTTTCAAATTTTTGTTTATGATTGAAAACAACTCTCTCAACACTAGATGAAGAAGATAAAAAATAAATTACTAAGTGATCTAATTAAGTACATCAATTAATTTGTTAGTGATTTCTACTATCTTTCTTGATTTAATTGCTGTGAAAAATTTAAGGAAAATAATAAATAATAAATGAAATTAAACCGATGTAAAATACCAAGTGGGGTCCAGAGGTACGCTGGCCATGTTTTTTAAGAGAAAAAAATCACCATAAATCATATTCAATAAATGTTATCAAATTAACAAGGAGAATTCATTACAAACATTTTCTAGAAAAACGCAATGCAATTCCATAATATATCTGTAATGATCCAAAGTGTTGCAACCTCAGATACAAGCTACCCTGCTTTTATCTGATTACAACTGTTGTGTTCTTGACACTACAAGGGACAAATGGTACATTATTATTAAAAGAAGAAAAAAAGATCTGAATAAATAGTTTTCAAAGAAATGGAAAAGGTTTTACAATTTCATAGATTTATTTTACTACCTAAGATTGTGTGGTGTTGAAACCAGATAATTCAAAAGGCAACAGACTGATCATTTTTCATCAATGTAATCTTTGATACCTATGTAATCTGTGTAAATAGTGAAGGTACGACTAAGATGCCATGCCAAAGCTCTACAAACAGAGTAGTTCAAGAAAATCACATACATTCTGACTAAATATATTCTCCTCTATATCAGTCTTATCAAGGAACTAGTAATGTAAATAAAATAGGAATATGTAACAGCATTTTTTGGGAAAAAAAGAGTTATGAAAATTATAAAAAAGATAAATAGAAGCTGTAACTAAAACCAAATTTAATAAAAAAATAAGACTCCAAATAAACAATTATTTTTTAGATATATGAATTTCTGAAAACATAACAAAAGTAACAAGAATTAACTACACACGATGACTAGAAAATATCACTAAGCTATATTATGTATACATCTGCGACAATCAACATAAAATATCACCATAAATAGGTAGATGGTTGTATTTTTTATATACATAAATACGGTTCTGAAAACTTCAAAAGAATAATGAGAATAACTTATAAAAATGCTAGGTAGATATCAAAGTAGATTTCAAAGTACTATAAGAAAATAATTTAAAGGTTCTTATTTCTTGAATCACAAGTTTGCTTTATTTACCTTTTAAAAAAATTATTCTGATAGAATAATAATAGTATCAAACAGTTTATGGCATATCGGTGTATCATACCAGTACCTAAACCGTGCGATTTAAGGTACATTGGAAAGACATACCTCTCAAGTTATACAAAAATACTTCTTACCGAGAAACAGATATAGACCAGATGACTCTAAGGCTTCTCCACTTTTAACTGATACCAACCAACACAGTGGGTGGTCTTAAGCACCAAAGATAAGTTACCAAGTCTTTAATGGAACTAGAGTAGTACACTGATAGGCTGACATACTGTATCTTACTTGTACAGAATATTCACAGTGGATTTACTGCTGACTGGGGGGTCAGTAACAGCTGAAAAAGATAAAAAAGAAATTGATAGCAGCATTATCATGATAAAAACTACAATCAACATTATGAACACCAACCAGAACACAAAATCAAAGCTATCAGATCCAACTTCTTGCAGTGTTTGACACCAAAACTTATAATAACAATAACTGTAAACTGAAACCAATACAGTATGTAGGTATACATGTGTATATGTGTGTATATATACAATACAATCTTGACATTGGTTGATCTGCCAAGTTTGGTAACCGCTTGTGACTCTAAAAGAGGATCATTTTAACCAGTCATAGGGAAGAAAGCAGTGAGGCAGAGGGAAGGTATTGTTTATTAGTCACAACAATTCGTTAATTATCATAAAATAACCTCTATAATAATTATTATATTTCTATTATACATTTATAACTTATGATATCGCTTCTATATAACAATTTATGCTCTAAATTTTTATTTACACAGTGAAATTGTCATTTGTTTTCAAAATAATTTCCCCAAAATCTCGATTTTTTGTTACTCGGAAACAAATGCTTCTTTCTGAGAGACTATATCTCGGAAACTATTAAACCTAAAGATCTCTATTAGAATCAAATTTAAACAAATTTACTCTACTGTAAATTATATTTTTATACTCTAAATGAGAAATTAATTTTTTTAATTTTTAGAAAAGCCATTCCACTTGGCTATGGTTGGCAAAGCCATCGATTTTGAATCAGTAACATACAGTTAAATGTTATTTAATTTTATTTTTTCTTACATTTACAGACAATGGTAATAGGGATTATAGAGCTCCTTTACACCATATTTAAAAATATATAAATTAAATGACAACAAAATAAGAAAGAAAGGAAAGAAAAAAAATAATAATACTAATAAATAAATAAAAATTAAACTTAAGGTAAAATAACATAATGAACACAATGATACATATTTACATTCAGTCTGAGAAACTCCGAACCGAGCTCCCCTCCCCCCCTCAATTATGGAGGAAAGAGCACTACTCCGGAAATCCCGGCGTTTCTCTCAATCGTGTCACTGTTATTAAATGCCAGTGGAGGATGAATGAGGGCACTAGTGCTCAAGACTTGAGTGGAGAATCTGCCATTGCCAAAACTCTAATATGAACTGTATATGTTACTTTTTTACTTTTAGTCAAAGTAATCAAACATTGGGGTGAAAGAACTTCCTTTTTTCGCCTCTTGAGCTGGCTCTTGGAGAATTATAATCTACAAAATCCGGCAGTACCCCGAAGTTCGTTATAACCGGTTTACAATATAGTTAACTATTTGCCTATAGGCTATAGTTAGTTAACTAGTACTGTAGTGCATCATAAGGTAAAACTATAAAATT
>NW_027106332.1:708882-713776 GCF_000696795.3 Halyomorpha halys | reverse complement strand
TCAATTTTTACGGTCAACTATATATACATATATAAAATTAGCTGTGATAAGGTTTTTTTGGCAGTGCAATGTAGCTGCATCTATTGTGTTCTAAGAAGGAACGAAAATTTAGCTCTACAAAGTTTTAAACATGACTTTTTAAGAGCTGTAAATGTTGATTCTATCGTTTGAATTATTCATTCATTAGATGCTGATTAAATAATATCATCATGAAAATACTCGGCGCAATTGAGGTTATGTAAAACATTTTTGATATATCATTGTCAACAGCAGGAATGACATAGACATTTTGAAGGAAGGACGCTATAAAAATTCTTGAAATGTCAATAATTTAGCGAAAACATCGATCCATTAAAGTTGATACTATCTGTCTCCATTATCGTCACTTACACATTTTAGGTTTCAATATACACGCCACCGTGACATTTGAATGCAAATGTTATTGAAGATGACGATATAGCTGCTGTGGAGGTCTTGAGTATATAAGTGAGATAGTCTATTCCGATACCAATGCGTGGAGCATTCGGTTCGCACAGATGCTAGAGGGACATTGGTGGAAGAGTGCGTGGCGAGGTTTCAGCTCGGTACGAACGAGCCCTCAGGTGCCTCGTGTTGTGGTGAGATGCCGGAATTGGATAGATATGAAACTCGACACGGCTCCAATGGCGAAGCGTAAGTGGCTAGACCCTCCGGTAAGACAGGAGCTTCAATCACTGGGTCAAAGCCTTCAGTGTGGTGGAGCAGGAAGGCAGTCCCTATTAGTAGAAAAGGGCTTTGTGACCCGATAGGCGAACTGGAGAGCCTTTTGCAGTGAAATACAAGGAATACTGATTGAGAGAGAATGGAAAGAGATAACACCAATGGAAGAGAAGTCCTCCAACGCAGAAAGGATAGAGCACGTCCGGTCCCATGGTGGACGCGTTTGAACTGTGCCAAGCATAGGTACCAGAAGTGCATAGACGACGAGAGGAGATCTGTACTCCTATAAGAATCTACACATCAGAAGAGGAGGTCTTGGGACGAATTCATTGTAGTAGTAAGAGAAGAGTCCCTAGGGTATCCCGTACACGGTAGCACTGGGGACGAGTAAGCCGCTACATGTGATGGCGGCTACTATGGTTGGAGGTGCCCAGGTAACCACCCTCTGAAGACAAGGATGTAAGTCGATTATACATAACCCAGGGATGATCCGTCTCAGGGCAGTGCAGATGAATTTATGGTCAGACGCACCTCGTTATACCCACCGGTCTATGTCCATCATGGGAGATACAGGGCCGTAGTTTTCTCTGGACAAGCGGAGGACTAGAAGGGCTTCAAGGCTAGATAGCATAGATACTGAAATCCTCAAGAACAGTGCCCTTTACATCGAGGAGGAGATATTCTATGAGTGTTTGGATAAGGATACTTTACAAGCAAGTAGAGGATTGTTGACAAGAGACTACTCTACAAGGGAGGTGGCAAGGATAAGGAAACGCCAAAAGCCTAGTGGATTATATGTCTCCTCCCAGTAGCTAGTAAGGTCCTGGAGCACAAGACCGTCAACAGCCTCAGAACAATCTTAAGTGGTGCTGCAAGCCACCTACGGCAATTGCTCAACTCATAGCTAGGGAACTACGGATATGCTGCTGAGAATGCGTAGGGACGTAGAACAGAGGGCGGAAAAATACATAGTATTGATCCTGTTTGACATTCATGAGCTACACACCCCAGTAACCTTACTCCCTCGTAGGTAGCTATCTCAACAACAGGAGCGTCAGGATTAAAGGTTTCCTTGCCAAGGCTTACGTCGACAAACTGGCAGTCATCGTGGCCAAGAACACCAGAGTCAGACTGAAGCCAGAAGAAGAGAGGTGCGCCGGTCTCGTTCGTTAGTAGTACTTGAGGGGGAAGTTGAGTATGGCCTCAGCCAAAACCCGGGTCATACTCTTAAGAGGATCCATTAAATTAGATATCCAAGGGGAGAGGGTTATACGAAGTTAAGAAGCTGACTTACCTCGGTGTGAGGATAAGAAGACGATTTGCCATCATTCCTCCCTCACCTGGCGTATTTAAAAGATAGGGTGACCCTGTCATTCGATGGACTAAGCACAATAGATCTTGTGCACTTTAGGGAATATCAGCAAATTTTGATATTTTTTTCATTACAATTTGATCTAGATCCGCATGATCGAGAAAACTAGGGATGAATTCAATTATTAATCGTTGAATTTACAGAATATTGCACCAACCTTTAAACACATTGCGTAATCGCTAACTGTTTTATTATGTTATTGGAATATTTTGCGGAATTTCCAGATCTAGATAAAATATCCCCATTTTATCTATATCTGAAAATTTCGAAATTAAAGTTGATAGGTCCTTATTGTAATGAATAAGGTTTTTTTTTTTTTTTTTAGACAAGTCGACTTTGTAACCTCTTCTAGTTCTTCTCTAGCCCACATAATGATTCTCATAGAGGATCCAATTCTAATTCAATTTTATATTGATGATTTTGTCGATCCTATGCGTCCTGAATGCGAAAATCGTCACAAACTATGAAGTATTTTTTATGGTTTTCTCAATTCCCAAATGATTTTTCTCTTTAAATTTGTGTGGCATTGCACACTGTTTGTACGAAAATCATCAAAAACAGTAAAACATTGTTGTTTTGTGGTGTTTTACGCATTCAGGAACCGTCCGATCGGAAAATCACTGACATGAAGTCGTTTTAAAATTAGGTTTTCTGAGAGAATTCTTTATTAAAAATAATTTCTTCCCATTGGAAATTCTAGAGTTAAATTAACAGGAGAAGTAGATGTTACTAAGTTGGCTTTAATCCCAACAGAAACTTCATCCACTGTAACCAATACCTAGTAAGTTTCATTTCGAAATTATCAAAAGTATAGAACAAAAGGGGGTTAACCGATTCTTAAACATCACGAAAACGTTTAGAGGATATCTACAGTTTTCTAGATGGCGAATCTATTTAAAAGTGAGAAATTATTATTATTTATAAAATACTATGAATAAAAATGAGTTCGTGGAGAAAATTGGTCTTTTTTTTTGTCATTCTGGTTTAATTAGTGAAACATAATTGCTATTGATGGAACTATAAAAACAAATGAAGATGATAAATACATTGTGGATTTGTTGTCAGATGGATACATATAGATAAATAAATGCGAGATGGATAAACATGCTAATAATTAATACTTAGTCTACTAACTGATTACTTATACTAATCTCATTAGTTTAAACCTCTTCTATAATAATGATTCGTTGTATCAGTAAAATATACTTTATGATACCAAAATATTTTAAGGTGATTATAATCAAACACTAACTCCTCACTTACAGATAAGTGTATGTATTATGTATTTAAATAAACATAGACCTAGAATGAATATTTAAGAATGGTGGAAAATATCATGAATAATTTCAATATGATTATTGATCATTTTCGGGAAATCGTTAATAATACGGATTGTCATAAGCTATTTAGCACAAAATAGTGTTTCAATTTTCAGCTGCGATAAGTAAATGCTACTAACGATAACCCTCCCAGAAGGTCAATACCAAAATGATTAAGAGGTAGTTCTAGAAACACTCTTCTAGTGGTTCAGTATTTCATCATATGTGGGCGGATTGATGATTGTCTGCTCAACACGTCCACGAAGAAGCAGCCATCCAAGACCTAAAACGTAAGACATTTCTTGTTGTTTTCTTCGTATATAAATACTTTTTTTTTTGTTAATGGATCGAGTCCAATATAACAGGCTTTTTACGTTTTTTGTTTCTCATCGAATTTTTGAAATAGTCAATATAAGCATAACGAAATGGGTAGAATGACACACTGTTTCACTTTTGTATATTTTTTAATTCTTGCTATATGTAATAATATTAAAACTACAGAATGGTGGAATCATCATTCCTGCATAATTTTGTTCACAATGAACACTTTTAAAGATATCACCCACAACCTAAATTCTGCGTTTGTCAACAATTTAAAAGTTTTGGAAATAAAAATATGGGGATAGAGATATAGGAATGAAAATACGGTATCTTGTCAATTTTAATCCTTTAAAAAGTAGCGTGAAGGAAAGCCTGCGGAAATCAATGAAGCTCTTGATAGATGGTTCTATTTGTTTATTTTCGTAGAGGGAATAACGTCATTGTGTACTCCTACTAACAAAGGAAGGATGTGTTATTGTACAGTAGGTACCGCAAGACTTCTACGATTTTAACACATTTTTTGTTTATATAAAGTGTTGCCCTGTTTGAGCTCAAAGTAGGAAGAAATAATTTTTTATTATAAATTAATAATATCGAATTTTTGTTTGTTCCTACGGAACGTAACGGGCCCTGGGTTTTAAAGCCCTAAACATTAACGTTTTTGAAATAACGCCCGGGTCAAACCTAACTCGAATTTATTATAGAAAAGAGGAATAGACATATAATGCAAGAGTTCTCGCATGAGTAAACTAGTAATCTCATAATATTTAAAATGATGCTTGCCTCTCCTCCTCTGGGAAAAAATGCAAGCTCTAATTTAAGTTATAGCCTTTGAACTAGTATTCTACAATAGCATTTGCAGTTTACTTTATTTTTAGCCTAGCAGGAATTTTAGTTCATTTTATACAATAGGCCATTTGTAAATAAACAGCTCTATTTTTTTTTTTTTTTATAGGCTGTTTGTTTATAACATACATTTATTCATTTTAATTACTTCCTCAATCCTTTCAAAACTTTTTGAAAAACTCCTCCTTAAACGTATCCTACCCATCGTTGAATCACAGAGTTTTCCATCACATCAATTTGGATTCCGTCCTAGACACTCCACAGTTCAACAAGGCCTCAGAGTAGTTGACTACATCTCTTCAGCTCTTGAAACGAAACAATTCTGCTCGGGTGCCTT
>NW_027106332.1:705254-707562 GCF_000696795.3 Halyomorpha halys | reverse complement strand
AATCTATCAATCTTAAAAAAAAAAATTACTTCCTATACCTGAAATAAGTTTGTTTAAACATAAAAACTGAAGATTGCCCTCAATGAATTATATATTAGTGCTAGTAATACTTTTTATCAATTTAATAATAATTAATGAAAGGTAAAGAATGAAAGATTATTGTATTGGGTTGGAACATATAAAATATTAGGCTTGGGAAGGAGGGAAATAAAAGAAATACATACGTTAATGAATACTATTTTTATCCAAAATAACTTAGATTATCTAAAAAAAGAAACTTATTGACTATGAATCATTAGATTTGAGAAAAGAAAATTTACTTCGTCTTCATTTTTTAAATATTTTTAGCAATACGTAAAGTACTCAACGTTTCGATTTTAATATATATATTAAAATGAAAACGAGGCAAATTTTACTTTTCTTGAGCTTATTCATTCAAAAAACAAAAAGATTCTTCGAAAAAGAAATACAAAATATACGGATGTTATTTTGAAATAATGATGATATTAGAGTTTGTTTTTATTTTATTTTCCTCATAGCCCAGGAAACGACATTTCATATGTTCCAACATAATGAATGTACAGTTCAATGCAAGATAGAGTGCACAGACAAGTATTTAGTGTTTTCCAATGACTAAAATTAACAATTTTAAAGTTATAAATTATGGGTTATAAATTTTGTCTGATCTATAAGTCATGGTTTTAACAAAAGTCCCACTAATTCCTTTTTTTTTGTAATCCACTAATACAAGTTAAGACCTTATTATAAATGTTTAATGCGCGCAATTGTAAATTGTCTTAATAATTTTATAATAGATTTTTCGACAAAATATTTATTTCTATCACTGTTGGTATGCATCGTATAATTTTATGTTGAAATATTTTTTTTTTTTTAATTGACGACAAGCAAGCATTCGAAACTAGACACCATAGTATCATTTTATATCTTCCATAATCCCATAATATTCTTCTATTAATCCTTGAGGTCATTTGATGAATGTTTAAAATCTACATTGACTCTACGCAATTTTTAAAACGTGCGTTAAAATGCTGAGAAATATAATATAATCAATAATACAGTATTACGTCCAAGCTTTCTGACACGCATGTAACTATAACTTATTAACATTGTAATAAATTTACTTAAAATTATAATTTGGTCAGCATAAAAACTAATTAATTATGGTGTGTCAACCTTGTAAAAAACATGAGCCGTGATGAATCTTCATACTTCTTGTTTATTGAATGCTAGTTACCTATTGTATATAAAAATAATTATATTTCGATTCTTAATTATACGTTATTTGCTTTTTATTAGCAGACTTAATATTTTTTTTTATCAAATAAATAAATTTTAATCAAAATGATTCAAGAAAATCATTTGGACCAAATACACCCAATTTTTTTATATATTAAATTATACAACAACACATATTTATACCTAATATATATATTTTAATAATATTTTAAACGATTGGGATCTAATTCATTATAATCCTCCTCATCCTAGTCACATTATTAATATTTGGTTTCATGAATTATATACTGTTTCACTGTCAAAATTATTATATATGCTAAACGGTTTTTTTTTATGTATTTATATATTTTTATAATTGTAAGATTACGTTTTGGAATAGAATTAGTTAAATTTTTTAAAATATTATTTATTGACATTTACAACTGTACATAAAATACAATAAGTAAATTTGAATGAAGTAAGATTAAAATGGCATGTAAGAAACTACCCATTGGCAGCATTCTAAAAACATTTTTACAGTATAAGGTCTCGAGGCCATCTAGTTTAAAACAAAATTAAATAAATTTTCAAGATCGCAAGATGGAACACGTCCTTATAAAATAGAATACCAATAACTTGGGCCGTTTGTAGCCCTCATGACTGCTGCTGGTTCTGATTCGAATCCGGCCTGGGGCGTCGCCTTTTATTTCTAAGGTGGTCCAACGAAATGAAAACTTGACCCCCCCCCAACTATGGTTAGAACAGGATGGTAACCTGTAGATAATCCCCCGGAAAATCAATACTTTGATAATAATTATATATAAGTATATATCTGGTATGAGTACAATTATAAAATTATTAATGTTTTATCATTTTAATATATATACCTACATTAAATCAGTTTTAAATGTCACCATCAAATGATTAAATTTACTATTTTGGGACAAAGAAGAAGATGTAACAATTAATTGATTTCGAAGTGGTATTTGTGTTTTTATATGAGAATTTTCATGGAATAAGGCACATTTATCAACTTCTTATAACGTATTTTTTAGCAGGAATTTTAAACTCT
>NW_027106332.1:703806-704494 GCF_000696795.3 Halyomorpha halys | reverse complement strand
AAGTGGTATTTGTGTTTTTATATGAGAATTTTCATGGAATAAGGCACATTTATCAACTTCTTATAACGTATTTTTTAGCAGGAATTTTAAACTCTGCTGGTTTCTCCAGTCTATTACATACATAGTACAAAAAAATTACAATTAATGTGAAACATATCACTAGGTAATTGTTTAAAAATTTCGCTGTTTTACTTGAGTAATGGCACATGTAGAAAAATATTTTGGTTTTATTTTAAAATAAACGAGTTCAAAAGGTATTACCGTAGACAAGGGTTTCTCTCTTTACTATGGTTCCTCTATAGACTATCCCAAATCTAGTAGGCTGGTAAAAAAATTACCAGTCTATGATACAATCTACAGAGTACGTCAAACACAAAATTTAAAAAAAAAAAAAAAGGTTTGTCAATATGCCACTATTCAAGTAAAGCAGCTATATTTTAAAATGCTAGGAATCAAAATTAATACAAATATGTAGGCATGAATTTATTGGGTTTTCACTTTAAGCCTAAATAAATGATTAGATGTAAGTAGTAATTAGTAATTAGCGAAATATGCTATTTTAATAGTAATGATTATACCTAATATTTTCAACTGTCATTTTAAATGACAATATACATTATAATATTTATATATCAAGATTAGGATTCCAGCGTTACAGCCTCTAATCTAAAATAAAATAAACTTTGAA
>NW_027106332.1:674208-701715 GCF_000696795.3 Halyomorpha halys | reverse complement strand
TTTCATGACATTCATTTTCTCGAAACATCATCAAAATTAGTATAGCATATAACTTTATAATAAGGGCCGTCCGTAGCTCAAGTGGATAGATCTGCGCCTATTGATAATTTCGGAAAAAGAAAGACAAAATCGCTATGTAAAAATTCGTAGTTAAAATTTTCACATAAATAAAAAAATTATATTCCAACAAAAAACTATTAATTACGAATTGTCATAGCAATAAAAAAAATTAGGACTCGTTAGTAAAAAATTTATTGCTCAATATTTTTTCCGAAAATTGCATTAACTTAAAAACAACTTCAAAATTCTATATGGAAATATAAGAGAGGATTAGAGTCCTATAAATCACACGATATAAACCAAACCGGATCTACGTAAGCAAATTAGAGCCGGAGATATAAAATATAACTTTTTAAGAGGCTATGCGCGTGGAATCACCGATTTCAATTTGATTTGGTGTTACTAGGTGGAAAAATATCACACATGCCCGATGGTTGTTGCCAATGCGTCATAATTTTGCTAAGTGTGTAAATACTGCTTAAATGTGTCTAATACTTATAGGTATTAAACGTTTAAACAGTCTAGGTTTAAGCTCCGTATAAACTCGTTTTTCTCCTATTTCTATGGGCCATTTATCAAACTGACTTATCCAATAACATTTAAGTTTATGCTAGACGTTTTAATGGTATCGTCCACTTATAGTAAACCTGTTTAAGAGAGTCTGGTATCGTCTACAAGTAATGTTGATTAATCTATTTGAATACGGTTTTGGGAATTTCGCATTGACAATGAAGAATATTAAACTCTCAACTTATAACCAGAAAGGCGTCCCCTTAATAAGAGCAAATAATCTTTAAAAAAAATTAATATGAAACCTATCTAAGTGTTCATAAACCCCATAAAACGAAGCAGAATTACTGATATATAAATACCTGATTGTCATAATCCGAGATAATCATTTGACGAATTTTATCCCTGAAAATTACTGAGGTATTAAAAACTTCAACCTATTTTTTATGAACTTTGACTTGAGAAACTTCAGGTATGCAGTTCGAAATTTATCTTAAATTATGTTATTTACCAAGTTAATTATTCATTTATATAATAATTTTGAATTTATTATTTTAATAATATAACACTTCATCTTGAGAAACTCAATGATTTTTATTATGGATGTTAATTAATTAAACATATTTATTCATATGACATTCATTTTATCGAAACTTCATCAAAATTAGTATAGCATATAACTTTATAATAAGGGCCGTCCGTAGCTCAGGTGGATAGATCTGCGCCTATTGATAATTTCGGAAAAAGAAAGACAAAATCGCTATGTAAAAATTCGTAGTTAAAATTTTCACATAAATAAAAAAATTAATCATTTTACTTGAATCTCTAATCTAAAATAAAATAAACTTTGAATCCTGCCAAAAAATATTATAATAATATAATATCTAAGATACAATATAATTATATTGTATCTTAGATATTATATTATTATAATATCTAAGATACAATATAATTATATTGTATCTTAGATATTATAATAATATAATATCTAAGATACAATATAATTATATTGTATCTTAGATATTATAATAATATAATATCTAAGATACAATATAATTATATTCTCTTTATTTCAAGTAAATAAATATACCCTCTTGCGTTTACAGATTACTAACTCTAACGTATGCGTTACTTAATCCATGAGTATTCATATTAAAAACTTTAATGCCGAGATTCATATCTAAATATTGATAAATGTTTTTAAGGATAAACATTTTTGTTGCGTTTTATTATATTGAACGATATTTAGTAGATAGTGTCGCCTATTTTTTGTGTACATAGAACAAAAAACAAATAAATTAAAAGCACCATAGGAGCACTTTGAAATTATCTATGACACGCTCATTCAGTGGGTTTTGTTATGAAAGATTTGTTAAAATGTGTTTACGTAAAAGTCCTAGCTGTGCAACATTTTTATTTATTTAAAAGGGGACCTGCTAATAAATATAGTTGAATATCAGACCGAATAGAAAATATTTTATTTTAAGTTGGGTTAAACTTACAAACAGAGGCTAATTTTAAAACATTATACAATAATGAAAGTGCTAAAGTTTACGTTTTGAGGGAGTGCTATAAGCCTTTCTCTACTCGTCAGCTTTCATGACATTCATTTTCTCGAAACATCATCAAAATTAGTATAGCATATAACTTTATAATAAGGGCCGTCCGTAGCTCAAGTGGATAGATCTGCGCCTATTGATAATTTCGGAAAAAGAAAGACAAAATCGCTATGTAAAAATTCGTAGTTAAAATTTTCACATAAATAAAAAAATTAATCATTTTACTTGAATTTTTGGAATATTTTAGTGGGATTGAAATAGCTAAATGGTCGAGGTTAAATACTGTTTATTATATGAAAATTCGTTTTAATATAAATAAAAAATAAGTATATTTATATTTGTAAGTTTTTATAAAAAAACTGTTTTACACCTAAAAACTTGTTTCATTCTACACAATAAAACCAATCAATTGCCGTATAATTGCCCCTCAATGAAAGTACATTATTGAAACAAATGTAACCGACTGTTCTAGCAAAGAGATATAAAATATTTTTTTAGAGAGAAAAAAAAGTGGTATATTGCAACAAAAAACTAATAATTACGAATTGTCATAGCAATAAAAAAAATTAGTACTCGTTAGTAAAAAATTTATTGCTCAATATTTTTTCCGAAAATTGCATAAACTTGAAAACAACTTCAAAATTCTATATGAAAATATAAGAGTGGATTAGAGTCCTATAAATCACACGATATAAACCGAACCGGATCTACGTAAGCAAATTAGAGCCGGAGATATAAAATATAACTTTTGAAGAGTTATATTCTTATATAGAAGAATCTTACTTTTCCACTAAGAATCAAAAATCATAATTGAGTCATTTATTCATCGAAGCTTCATCATCATGATGCATCTTCGCCCCTCCGGAGGATAATCAAATTTTTACGAAAGATTTGTGCCAGAAATTCAATTTTCAAACAACTTCGTTCTTTACTTTTTTTTTTCCCTTCGCTATCTGAGCGCAAAGTGTCAAGAACAGTAAAACATATTTTTTTGGTGATTTACTCCTTATAAAAGCATAGGATTGGAAAAATCACCGATGAGAGGTATTTCAGGTGATTTTTCTGAACCAATGAAAATTCCAATTATTGCATGGTTTAACTGGAAGAAAGAGACTTCAATTTTGAATCCGATACTAAAAGAGACATTCTGAAAACTCTAACATTTTTTTTGTAGAAAATCAAATTCACTCAGAGGAAAATAATATATTTAAAAAAAAATACACTACTACTTTCAGTCTTATTGTACATGTTATTATAAAAGGTAAATATTAGGTAAGGTTAACCCTGGCAATAGATTGTCAACCTTTACTAAAATTACTAATAAAAGTTTATCGTATTCGAGTTTGTTTAACTTTTAGTAGTGTTGGTTAACCACCAATGAACATGGTCAGTGATTGTTACTTTATGCAGGACCTGATATTATTAGACGACCATGACTAAGCAAAACTGGTCCCTTCATATCAACCCGCTAATGAAACAATCTCGGCCTTCGCTAACAGATTATAACATGATATATTTATGCGAATTTAGAGTTAGTTTGTCTTTTTTGAGCGAGTGCAGCAAGCAGTCGGCACCTGTGGCCCAAAAATAATTAAAACCAAAAAATATACACTGCTATAATGAAAAAAACAAAAAACAATGCAATTCTCATATCGAGAAAGAGTGGCTCATAATGATTATATGACATATTTTGAATTGTCACTTCAGCATTCTGACGAGGTAGACCTTCACTGATAACCTTTGACCACCAATGAAAGAATGTTTTTCAATTTGACTGTTCAACTTAAACTAATTACTGTGTCAACCATGACTTCTAAACATATAAGTCTCACTGTTTTTTAAGTATTTAGATATATCTTATAAGAGTAAAAAAAAATTGATTTATCAAAAAGTAATAAAAACTTCAGAATATCGACTTAGTAAGAGTAAACTGAATAATTCACGCAACAGAATTCCCATTTCGTGTTCTCTACAATATAATATGGTTCCACCTCTTAGGTTTATTAATTTATTCATATATAATTTTTTCATTGTAATCAGTTGGAAAGTTTCAAATGTTGAGAAATTGGAGAACCTAATTATAACTGCGAAAACTGTAGTAAAATATTTTACCAAAAAACTTCTTAAAATTTAAAAATAATACCAATATCTTTGAAGTTAAAAATTTGAGGTACCATTTTGTGTTTAATTATAACAATATAATTGTTTGTATTTATTGTAATATTAAAATATTGTTGTAATGTGAAATATTTGCAGCAAGTTAGTGTGAAATATAACATAATATAGATGGAAAAATTAATTAACTTTAATATAGTAGGCGAATCTGGCCAAAACTATTAGTTATTTAACTTTGCCCACCCCAAAAAATGTTTTTATTGCCGTCCCTGTTATTAGCCATATTTTCAATTTTTGCACTAATTATTGCAATCATAAAGGAGATAACGCTTTCAAGAAATGTTGCAATAATCAATAATTTGATGTTTTTCTAATGGGTTACATAATCGGGTTTAAGGTATGCTTGTAGGATCCACAAATAAATGTACCGATTAGTTTGGTATCATTTATTTCCTGACCTGCATCGCTCGTAATTTTGCTTTATCGTCCAGATTTGGGTACATCTGCTAATCACGACGTTAAAATTAATTATTATTATTTTACTATTTACTAAGCTTTTTTTTTTCGTTCATACTTTTTCATTTTCCTCTGAGGAGGAGCTAATATAAAAGGCCAATGTATTATACATTGATATGACGAATTCGAAATCAAGTCAGAATCAAAAACGTTTAAGCTGTTTTGGAGAAAATGGTAAAAAAATATATAAAATTGATTGCATGATGTGACACTTTTGGAAGCTCAGGCATGAACCTATCTTACGTACATAATTTCAGATTCGTAAAACATTTTTGTTTCTGAACTAGGCTGCTCACAGACACGACTCAGTCCTGTATTTTTGAAGATTTCCTTTGCCTGTTATTAGGACTCGGAGGACCTTAAAACGAGTATTTCTGTTGAAAATTCAGATTCGAAATTTTCCACAGTATTACTTCCCTGTATTATATATTTCATATTTAGTTAAGTGAAGTTAAAAAGTAGTCATATTTATAACTTTTGGATTTGTTTTGTTATTTAATGTTTTATCTTAAAATGAAATTTTATTCAATATCAACGTTGTTTTAAAAAAAATCATAGTAGTTATAAAAGTTTATCATTTTATGTATAAATACTTTTTTTTCACGATTTTTTACATAATTAATGAGTGAAAAACAGTTAGGAATTCAAATAATTTATTTAGAATTCCGTATTAGCTAACAACGTATATAATAATGATATCAACCTATCAGATAATCATTCTCTGACCCACTATATCAAATGTCAACTAATTAAACAAATTGATAGCGCTGAAATATTCAGTTTTAATAAAGAATATGTTAGAATGGACAGTTCTAAACTAATTTTTGACAAATTAGTGTTCCTTTTTATTTAAATAATAATTATATTACTTATAGAAGGTGATAGGCCATAAGTGAATTGGAAGATGGTCAGATAAACTACGGTGAAGAAAAAAAAAATAGTTTTCAACCTTTTTTTTTCTTCGAAATAATAATTATTTTAAATTATGTTAATGAAATTCAGATCACAATATTAAAAGAAAAACTACGATATAAGCTTATAAAAAATATTACATTTATATTTGTTTTATGTTTATAGATGTTTAATCTCTGTCCAATATAGTTCTAGAAGACCTCACAGGTTTCAGAGTGCGCGAATGATTTATACTATTTATAGAAACCAATATAATTTACTATTAATAAGAATTCTATATTGAGAAACATTTTTTAACATTTAGAAAAGACTCTCGGCATCAGTGTATAGATTATAAATACTTAAAAAATATGATTGTATTTGTAATGTGTATACGCAAGAGGTTACATTTATTTAATTGAAGAAATATATATTAAAAAAAATAATAATAATATATGGAATAGCTGCAACAATGCAATTTTTAATTGTCGTATTTTTTTTTCTTCCTGAGTCTATTCCAAGCAGCAATGCATTTCTTTTGTATGCAATCTATTAAAAAGTTCGTAAATTATTCACTATCATGTTAAGTTAACTTCAACTCTATTTGTATGGGGTTATTCCCAAAGAGAAATGAATATATAATTAATAATAATTATTGAAGTGAAAGAAAATATAAAACAATATTGCCGTCTATCGGATTATGTTTCAGAAGGGGGCAGATTACTTTTTTAATAACAGTTCAAATCTAATGGTTTTAATGAAACATAGATGTGTATAACGTAAGGTGGTGAACGTGATTATTTTAACTGAGAGTGGCAAATGTCACTGATTAGTAACTTCTTAGTACTTAATTTAACCTATTTAATTAATTTAATTACTGTAAGCAATGGACAAGAACAGGGTAGATGAACGTAGAACGTTTTAAAAAATGAAGAGATTTATTTGGCACCACAATGACCTCAACAAAACTTTTTAATAATTTATTTATTGTTATTTACAACTGTATAAAATATATAAAACAAGTAAATTTGCTGTAGGTGAAACAGTGACATGATACAAACATGTGGAGAATCTACCCATTAATAAAACTCCAATAACATTTCTAGAGGAGAAGATCTCGAAGCCATCTTCTTTTCAGACGCCTAGGAGGATTATTAGGTAATGAAGGAGAAGCAAGGTTAGAAACAAATAGGCAACATATGAGATATTGAGGTCCTGATGGATGACTTGATTCGTGACAAAGTAAGGAGCATTAAGGATTTTACGATGGATTTTGGATTGTAAGGATTGGATTCGGGAGAAATTTGATGATTTAGTTGAGTCCCAAAGCTCAACTCCGTATGTCCAGACAGGCCTTATAATTGTCATGTAGATCAGTCTTTTGTAATGGATTAACAAAACATCTTAATGATAAAAAACAAAACAAAAAAACATGCACATTAATACACCAAAAAATTCTCCTAAAACCTTAAGCTAAGAGCGTTGCTATATATCTGGAATGAAGATATTTCATGTTGTTAGTCTTGGTATTTCAGACAGATACCCTAGCTGGTATAATTTTTTCAAATTGATAGATTTATTTATTGATAGATATTACAATCTGCCACAGAGTTGTGAGCAATAGTGATGAATGATCTCATACATACTAAAAAAAAAAATAAAATAAAATAAAGAAATAAAATAAAATCAATTAAATAAAAAAAAAAAAAAACTCTTAAAATATGTACAAACAACAGAATAAACAAGATGAACATAATCAAACTATCTGTATGAAAAATAAATAAATAAAATAACATAATGATAAAATAATATATACAATATTTACACAATAGACCTGAGGGTCCCTGAGCCCACTCTATCCCCCACGTGTGAGGGGTAGAGCAAAGCTCAAAAAGATCCCAGCGCATCCCTCTCGCCGCATCACTGGTAGCTGGTATAATTTAGATTTTTTTAAAGGAAACCACAAGATGAAACTAGCAAAGTTTATCCAAAGCTTTAAGATACAGAATATTTGAACAGGTATTTTTTCCCTCTGTATTCTTAGCCAAATGCAACGATATAAAAACCAAAACCGAAGTATGACCTACCTTCTATCAGTTTTACTTGCACAATTTAATTCTTCTCTTAAGTTAAATTATCAAGATATAAATAAAAAATCTATATTCATGCACTCCTCAAGTGGCAAATCATTCCAAAGACCAATGTAAACTTTGTCCGAGGATTATCAGAAACATCGTTTTTCACCTCTTCTAATAAAACGGAAATTTATTAGAGCTAAGTTTCAATTCATAAATACAATGATATAAAAATATAAATAGTTTCAATAGAAATGACAAATAGGAAACTACAAAAGGGTAAATAAATGAGATTGCAAACATTGCACTTTGTATTATTAGCTGATGAGATAACTTCGAGAAAGACAATACTAATGTTTGCATATTATTCCAGTGAATTAGAAGAGAGTAAGCCAAACAAAATAAGGTATATATTAGTATAAAATATTGCTATTATATTTTAAATATTACTTTCTATAAATTGATAATACAATATAAATAAATTAAGTTTATAATGTTTACATAATTATTTCCAGCGCTATTAAAATACTAAAAATGAAATTTAGGCTGATTAAATAATAAAGAAATAAAAATGTGGAAATATGAGTTTTTTGTTGTTTTTTAAAAAAATAATTTAAAATATTTGCTGTAGCGTTCATTGTAAACAATGATATGTAATATAGTGCGATCCTAAAGAGAAATATAAGTTATAGGAAAAAAGTAATTGATATTACATTTTACGGTAATTAGTAATTACTTTAAAGTTCAACTAACAAGTGTGGCCCAATATTACAATTACAGAGATTAATCAAATAGTTGAAATTATAATTGCAATTTCATTTTCTCAGTTTCAAAATACAGTAATTGTAATTGCAATTGCTTTTTGTCCAAAACTGGGTTGGAAGGACTGGAACGGTCACTCAAGCCTTCGGAAAACTTACTTTCCCAACTTTCCTGACTCATGCAACGCTGTAAAATTTTCCTAGCTTCGAACTCCCTGCGTGCTCGAACACATGAGATAATAGGGAAAACTAAAATTCACAGTATCCGTAAGATTTAAAATCACGAGAAAACTATATAACAGGAGATGATATACATATGATGATGATTATATAACTTTAGTAGATGATAGTGTCTATATGTAGATGTACTACAAAAGTTTTAGCAAAATGGGTAAAACAGCCGTTGCGGTGAAAAAAAATTAAAAAATCCCACTAATTTATTTTTATTTTTCTAGTGATTTATTACGTTTCACTTTATTATTACATTCTTATAGATAGGATTTAGGGGAATAAAATTCAAACATTTAGTTAGGGGTATTTTATATCACAATTTATTTTTATTTAAAATCGAAAATTATCAAGAAAATCTTATCTTGCAGACTTTTTCAAAGTGAATTTCTGAACCTTAAAAAATAAGGTTTATTTAAGAAAGACCTACTCTACCAACCAGATGTACGTTTGTATTTTAAAGAAGTAATTTTTTTTTAATTTAACTAGATATTACGTCAACTAGGAACTACTTCACCGAGGTTGTGGAGATTCCATACAATATACGCGCCCAATTAATCTCCGTTAGTTAAAATTTTTTTTCTCTTAAAGATTTTACGATTTGTACGTTTTTTAATAGGGTAAGCGCACTAATTAATGACAAGTCAACCTTCCTTTTTAAATATTTAGAATTTGGGGCCAATAACCGATTCAACTTACCCTAATTGGCTGAGTGCCTATAAGCGAATTTAAAAAAAAAAATTAATTTGTTCGTGTGAACTATTTTTTAAATCCAAAATAATGATATAAAAATGTAATAAATAAATAAATAAAAAATGTATCCGTGATTGTGAGTGTCTTGACTACAAAAAAAAAAGATTCCTTTCATAAAATTGGCCACGACACCACAAATTGCAAAATTACCAATATTTCTTATTACGCAGATTTTTCGTTTATAAAAAAAATTGAAAGAAACGGACAGAAGAGAATACTGAAAAAACGTTACAGAAAAACACACACACACATATATATATATATATTTTTTTTAATTAAGTATAAAATATATTTATTTTATTTTATACCAGATCGGCCTGGTGGACCTTACATTGTTATATACATATATTACATTATATATATTTTAACAGTTGATTAGGGGAGGGAGGGGTACAGTCTCGTACAAAAGACACCCCTAACTACATACAATGTTATAATTTTAAAAAAAGTAAGATAAATAGATAAGAGTAATGCTTCTTAATAAATGAGAAAAGTAAAATTAATAACAAAAAATAATAATATTTGTACACTTAATAAAACAAACAAATGCCCTCTAATGGTAAACAGAAACAAGTTAATTTGAAAAAGGACGAGAGAGGAAAAAAATAATAATAATAATAAGTAGAATGGAGGTAGTGTGACTACTGAGTTAATAAATATAGAATTTATAACAGAATGTCCTGCAGCAGCCTGGGCTTCAGTCCTCCGGTTGAGGTTGGGTTTCCCAGGTTGTAGGTCACTGCTCCTTTAACTGTCGGCAACTGGGAGTGGAACTTCATGAAGCGTTTTTATGTAATCCTCTATTGAATCCATATGTTATTCCCCATGCAATTGGATATTTCTTATAAACCACGGACTATTAACTGTGATTCTTAGGACTTTATTTTGAAAAGATTGTAATTTTTTCCTATTCGTAAAGGATGCCGCTCCCCAGACTTCACAGCCGTACATCAGCAGTGGCCTGAGACTTGTTTTAAACATAAGAACAGTTGTTTCTGGTTTTAGTTTGGAATTTCTCTTTAGGATAGGATGTACCATTGCTAACCTTGCGTAAGTTTGTTTTCTTACTGTGACATCTATATAAACTTCGTGAATTAGTTTCCGTTTATAAACAGTGGCTAGAATTAAATAATTATACAAGCCTTTAGAACAATTTTTTTACAATTATCTTGACTAATTATTGTTAATATTTATGAATCTATTAAGACAATCAATGAAATCTTCTGTTTGAATTATTTAGTTATTAAACTTTAAAAACTGTTTGTTTGCTCTTTTTTAAAATTTTATAAACAGGGATGTTCTGCGTTTTGATTCAAGACGAACGAACAGAAGCAAATTCGGCTTAAACTATGAACTCATTTGCGATAAAATTCTAACCACTAAGGAGATTAATATCACCGGAATGTTGATTATATAATTCATATGATATCGTATCATCGTGTTTACATTGATTGTCATTCATTTTATTATTCCTATTATTTTAAATATAACCTTTTAAGCGAAGATAGTTTTTTATTTAAAATATAATACTCAGTGAGTACTTCCTACTATCTTGTAACGTCAAAATAGAAAAAGAAAAACTCATTGAAGTGTCAGGTACCCACTTTGTGAAGTGTGGGTACCTTCAGGAGCATTTCCCGGCTCCAGAGTTGGTCCATAATACATCATAAATTCAATAATAAAGGTTTGAAATGCTTTACCCATTTTATCCGTAAACAACAAACAAATCATATGATCTCTAGATTGTTGGAATCATTCAATGCACAATGAACTACCCAAGAATTAATAGAGATATACATGAAAAGACGTAGTTTTTTTTTTTTTATTATTGCTACAGTATTTTCATAACTCAATACGGATTTAAGTATTTGTTTATGTACTATATTTCTCTTTTAACTCTGTCCTTTTTCAATTGGTCTGTTTGTTTTAATAGAAAGACAAAATCTTCCTGATTCTCAAACCAATGTAATGGAAATAATGTTAAAGACCATATAGATTTTTTCCTCATACAAGACTGAAAAGACAAGAGACTGCTCGTCGATTCCGACATTTACAACATTTACTAGACAAACGGCCTAAACTGCCAATCCATTACAAAAGAATGTTCTACATGACTATTATATGGCCTATCTGGACATACAGAGTTGAGCTTTGGGGCTCAACTAAGCCATCAAATTCCTCCCGAATCCAACCCTTTCAGTCCAAAATCCTTAATGCTCTTTACTTTGTCAGGAATCAAGTCATCCATCAGGACCTCATTGTCTCATATGTTGCCGATTTGGCCAGAACCAGATACCAATCCGTCCATGATAAACTTCCAAACCACCCAAATCCACTTGTTTCTAACCTAGCTTCTCCTTCATTACCTAATAATCCTCCTAGGCGTCTGAAAAGAAGATGGCCTCGAGATCTTCACTTCTAGAAATGTTATTGGAGTTCTATTAATAGGTAGATCCTTCACATGTTTGTATCATGTCACTATGTCACCTACAGCAAATTTACTTGTATATATTTTTGTACAGTTTTAAATAACAATAATAAATTAAATTATAAAATAGATTTTTTTCGCGGATTTTATATTGCCAAAGAGAAACAGAGGGTATCATTGGTCGAGTGGCCAGGGTTACTACTTCTAGCAAGGATATAAATATGTAAAATCATTTAAAAAGAAATTCGTTTTTAAGATAGTAGGCATGATAAACAGTTTCATCTTTCAATTAGCGTCTAATCCGCTAGTCAAATAATCTGAAATCTTTCGGAAGTTTATATAACACATGACGCTCCCCCAAGGGGAGGAACACATAGTGATATAACACCCTTGTCAACAAAGATTATTTTGTTACAACGGGAGTTTTTCGGAAGGGTTAAATTAGTCATTGTATAGTTTACAGTTGGATCTAAACTTTATGTTAAAAACTAATATCTTCATCATTCTGGAACTATTCTATAAACATCCCATGGTAATGCTAAACAAAAAAATCATCTTTTGTATCTACTCCATGTTTTATATTTGCCAGAATTTTCCGTGAAAATGTGAACCTAATTTATTTTTAATAAATCCTTTTTTTCTATTTTAAATAATTTGCAAACAACCTTTTTTTCAGATGCAAAATGGACCTACTTACAGGCGAGTCTGGTTCCCAGACTGGCCAGTACACGTCACAGAAGACAACAAAACGTTCCTTATACCAATCGATATGCGTTTCAACGAAGGGCATAAGGTGTCATTAGTATTTTACTCCATTTTAATGATTATATCAGCGGTAGGAAACATAAGCGTACTTGCGATATTATTGAAAAGAATGAAGCACAGTAGATCGAGAATCAATATGATGCTGATACATCTTGCTATAGCAGATCTTCTGGTAAGTTGATGATAATAATATGTAATGTCTTCATCGCCATTTTACTTTTTAAAAGGAATATGTAAACAGGATGAAACAGATTTAAATTCATTGTAACTTATTTTATATTGATCATATTAACGTTAAGAACGGTTGAAGGTTTATTTTAATACACCTAATCTGACACCATTTTTCAAAAGTGACGTTATGTAATGTTGTAATGGATGGCCTCCAGAAGATATTTGTATCTCCCTTAATGTTTTTCCCATTTTTCGAAAGTGAAAGAATTTCGGGAACCATCCAAAGCCTTACCCTCCATCGCATGATTTCTACAAAATGGATGGTGTACATAAAAATTTATAAATTTATTTTTCTATTTAATGAATGATGATGAAGTCATTCAATGTTTTTGGAATAAATGGCCTTGAATTACTACTCAGATGTAGGACATCATTTTATAACATCTAATGTAGATTTAAATTAATGCGTAGGTACAAGTATATGGACTGCCCGGAAGATAGATACAGGAGGTCAAATTCTTACTGAGAAGTGTTCAAAGAAAACCTGATATCTGCATAATGTTTTTCTGATTCACATGAATACATCTCATGGGAATATTGGCTCTTCTACTGAGGGATTAATACATGCAAAATATAATTTTGAAGAAGAAAAATTAATTTTTCTTTCTCTTCCTCTTCGAGCCATTATAGGCGTTGTAGGACCTAAATCCAGCGCCGCAAGTCTTCCCGGTTCTTCCTCAGCTCAATTCCAACAAGGTTTTACCCCCAATCCTCAGGTAACATTCCTAAAAGGAAATCTTTGGGGGCCACAAGATAGCTAACATTCTCATTCAGGGTTTTTTTACTTCCATTTCACCAACATTTTCAAATCATTTAAGTTGTCCGTTTTTCATGGTGGTATTCCATGGAGGCTCCACTAATCGCTTCCTGATTTTAAAATAAATTTCAAAGATACGAAGTTAATTATAGTGATAAGCGTTTGGTATATATTTATGAAAAAGAAACATTACCTGACATCTTTACACATTCTGGTAATATCATAGAACCACGTCTTATTTAAAATACACCAGATAATAAGCAAGCTTTCAAAAATATAGAAAACATCTTTAGTATTTTAGAATTTGTTATAACACCCTTGGAATCAAGAAAAAAAATGCATATAGTCAATTATTTCAATCACTAACAAATTGATGATATTACGAACCAACATTGCCTGTTCATTGTAATATTTCATAAGTATGTCTTTTATTCTGATAAAAAATGTTTTTTTTTATAATGATCCAGCTGTTTAAAATTACACATACTTAACAAACGGCTTATTATTTTTAAAGAAAATTAAAAATTATCTCATTTTTATCTAAATATAAATAAAATGTTAACACTGTATTTAAATGTATTTTGATATTTAAATTTGTAGGTGACGTTTATCTTAATGCCAATGGAAATCGTATGGGCAGCTACGGTGTCTTGGTGGTTTGGTGACATAGCATGTCGTGCTGCTGCATTCTTCAGAACGTTTGGTTTGTACCAGTCATGCTTTGTCCTCGTTTCTATTGGGATCGATAGGTAATTATCTTATTATTTGTAAAATTTAGTTATATAAAATGAATTATGGATTCATTTAAATTGGATTATGAATTATTTAATTCCTTTTGGATGGTATAATTTCAGTCTGATTTTACATGAGGATTCATTTGGAATAGTTCTTTCAGACAATATAATTAATATGTTTCGAAGAAGCTGGCTGTTTTTTAATTTATTAGATTGAATATTCTTATGACTCAATTTCATTCTAGAGCTGTGGTCATACTTTGTTCATAAAGTGAATAATATTGGCAAATGACGTAAATGTGTCATATACAAATATAATCAGATTGAACACTCTTTTTTTCTATACTTTAAATAAAAACACTCTTGGAATGTACATAATTAGGGTATTGCTTCAAAAATAATTTTATTTGTCTGTTTAAAATTGAAATGAAAATAAAAAATAATGGTTATTGCAATGAACCTAGGTACTATGCAGTCCTCAAACCCTTAAAGTTATCTGCAGCGAATAGAAGAGGAAAATTCATACTTATATGCGCATGGATGGCATCCGCTTTATGCAGTCTCCCACAGGTAATATGTAAGTTGAATTGAAATGTTTACAACGGATTTCGGAGTAATCTTGTAAGTTCGAAATCTAAAAGTATTCTTGTTACTAGGTAGTTTAAAAAAAAATGTTAAGGTAGCCATAATCTTTGGTCCTTACTTCTTAAAATATTCTATGGCTAAAATCATGAAGCCATGATGGCCAAGCGCGGTGTGGCCATAGTCCCAGACTGGCCAGGTACGGAGCGATGGGTATTCAAGTTCCACTTAGGTCACTCAATATTTATTCGTGATAGCCCAGCAAAATAAATCTTGACAATTTCCCACTGGTTAGTACAGAGTGGTTCACTGTCTTGAAACATCTTAAAATCGTTGTCACAGCAACCACCAAAAGACTGGTGTTTAATATTCATGACTAATGTTCCTGTACATGCGTGCCGATCCAACAGGAACTACTTATTTTGTTTTTTTATGACCCCCTTTCTAATGATTTCTGGCATACGGGGGGAGAGGAGGGGTTATCTACAGGGTATCATTCTATTCTAACCATGGTGGAGGGTCAAGTTTTCATTTTGTGGGACCGCCACAGAAATAAAATTTGACCCTCCAGTTCGGATTTGAACCCGCGCTGCTGCATTCCCGTGGTTGCAAAGATCTACGCCTCAACTACCTCAGCTACAGATGGCCCCCCATTTTACAGGACCATTGTCTCCTCAACAATCTTTTTTTATTTTTGGGCGTTCTTTTCTGTATCAAGGACTTCGCTTCCATATTCACCATCTATTGAAATATTAATCTTTTTCATACCAGAACACCCTCACAATCCTCAATATTCTGGTACAGTCATAGAACTCCTTGAGGACCCAACACCTGTTGTATGATATCCTATAACCTAGATACCCTCATTATCTCCGGCAAGAAAGGCCCTAAGTTGCCTAAATCTTGCCACTTTTCAAATTGGTATCTTCTACCTTATTATCTCAGTTCATTGTCTGAAAACAACTGAAATTTAGGGTGCAGTATATAAAATAAAAATAGGTGTCATCAATAGCCATAACAGATTCAAAACTTGGTATACCACCTATTAGCGAGAATCAAGATGAATAAATTGAACAAATTTATTTCTTTTAGTTGCGGTTGTTAATTAACACGTTTTGTGTCATTAGTGTCAAGCACTAATTTTGAAATGCATATTTTGGTTTTACCATTCTAATTTTTTTATTTATTTTTTTTATTTTATTATTTTTTTTTTTTTTTTTTTTTTTTTACATATTTAAGTTGTATGTAATCTAAATGAATTAATTACAAGTGAAATTATTTAAGCCAAACACTAAATAAAATTATTATTTTCAGACAATAATTTTTCACGTCGAGAGACATCCTAACGTAACCTCGTATGAGCAGTGCATAACAATAAATTCCTTTTCATCCTATGCACAAGAATTCGCTTATTCATTCTTCGGAATGCTGTCGATGTATTTGTTACCATTGATTTTTATAATCTATTTCTATGGCTCGATATTCGTCGAGATATGTAAAAGATCGAAAGATCATCATGTTGACTCAGGTAAAATTTTCAGAAATTTTTGATTCCTATACCCTAATATAGAGTGTACTTTCAGTATTTTCATACATTATTCATATTTTATTAATTATTCTCCTTCGTAAATGTATATGTTTTGTATTAAGTATTACAGTATGTACTCATAATAATTTTTATATAAAGGGCCAATTGAACAGTTCGCTATTTACATTTTTGTTAATATATTTTTTTTCCATCTTTCTCCTCTAAAGTAACCTTATAGAGGAGATGTATATTTATAGAAATTTGTTATCTTCCGTTCAAAAAGAATGCTGATTGCATGGATATACAAAGATAGTTGCTTTTGAGACCTTGAATTCATTCATTATCCAGGATGCTCATTTGTGAATTTTATATCAGAGAAAAAAAAATACCTGTAAAGTGCTTTCATAAATAACTATGCATATATCAGAATAAATTTTTTTTGCAATCTTGTATGAATCCAGTGTTGAAAATGGAAAATATGAAACTTATGATCAGATTGGTGGAATGCTTTCTTCCTTTAGTTCAATTTAAATTATCCACAGATTCAAGATAGTTCATATAGCATTCTTAAGCCAATTAAAATCCAGTAGTCAATTGTAACCTTTTCTAATTCAATTGAACTTTTTTCAACTTTTTCTCTATTTAAAATAAAACTTATTCCATTTCGATAGCAACTTTTTTGTATTACAATTGTAACCCAACCAATGTTAAATTAATTTATAAAAACTATATTTCATTTCTGTAATTATTTTAAATTAATTATGTTAATATCAAAAATAATTTTTCATATAATTTCGGATTATTCATCCAACACTTTTTTTTCTGTATTAGATAATCTACATTGAGTATTAATTTCAACCTATGAATGAATTAAGAAAAAAAATATTGTTGTTGATTTATTTTTAATATTCATTAGTATGATTTTATTTCTTATTTTAATAGGAGACAGGTATGAGTTTTATCTTATCGACCTTTTGCTCGAGATGGAGCATTACAAATTAATTATTAGTGTGCCAAAATTCTTCAGGATGGGAATCGTTATTTTGGGTTTACAAACACGTTATTTCCGAAAGTACTATCGCATTTTCGATTTGCCGCTAGGTTTGGACTTACCTTTTATATAGGGATTGTTTATTAGTTTTTCCAGGGACCTGGATTTCGATTTATTGTAAATATTTGAGTTTTTTTCGATATGAGAAACATTTCTTTGGATTTCAGGGTCTCGAATCTTTATTTTAATTTTCGGTCGCGCATACGAATTTCGCCTTACTGTTACTTTTAGAGTGTATAATTCAGTTTGTTTTTTTTTAATTAGGTTTTTATCGAACCCGTGCTTTTCGAATTACTATTATAGTTGACATTGGTTTAAGTATAAGCATTGTTTCAGAAGGTGCTACCACCAAATTTACTAGCTGTTTTTTTATCGCGCTAACGTTAATTGGATTTGGAAAAGTTACAATTGAATTGGAAACAGTTTAAATTAAAATGTAAAACGTTTCAATCAAAATGGAAGAAGTTTCAATTGAATTGGAAAATGTTACACATGACTTGGAAAAGGTTTCAATTTGGAATTTGGAGACATGGAAGCGCCATATGGTTTGTTCAGAATATTTGTGAAAACCAACTCGGGCGCTCTAGAATTAGCACTAATATACCCTTCACTTTCCAAATAAAATACATATTTTTAAATTATAATTTTTATTTATTCTTAGATAAACTGAGGAGGAATAACTTAGCTTTCTTTGGAAAAGCCAAAACGAGAACGCTTAAAATGACCATCACAATAATATCAGCTTTTTTTATATGCTGGACGCCTTACTATGTTATGGCTTTTTGGTGAGTAAAAAAAAAAATAAATAAATAAAGTAATAATTTTGTATAGGAATAACCAGCCATTTATGTGGCACAGATCCATTATTTCAAGGCCCCAATTATAAAAAATCATAAAAGAACTTTTCGCAAATGAATTTTCATATTTTCTTATTCCACTCGTCTTTGGGTGATAAAGTCGATAAATTCAAAGGGGAAAAGAATTATGATCTCAAACTGTTCTACTAACTTACGTCATTCTACTCGTTAAACTTACTTTCATTACTTTAAATTAACTTAAATTTCATTACTTAAGCTTGAAGAAGCTTCGCAAAATGAGGTTTAACATCGGTTACCAATAAATATTTTTTTGCTATTTTTGTACCTTTTTTTAACAACCACTTAGACTATCCTCCACCATAAATTTTTGTCGTATTATTTTTCTTTTTTTTTTATATATATCCCACAGTTAAAATGTATTGGATATTTTCGTTCATGTAAAAATATAAAATAATTAAATAGAGTTTTAAAAATGAATGATGATTTAAAACAATCCACTATTCCGACAATATTATACATATTTCATTCCGTTATAAAGATTGTTGTATTTATAAATACAAAGGGAATCTACGCTAATTAAACATAGTTTTTTTAAGGATCTAAAAAGAAAAAGTGCCGGAGATACAGGTTTTTGGATGGAACTAAACCGCACAAAGACAGAGTTTTAATTTTTTTGATTCCTGTTAGTACGTTATTGATCTAGTAAAAGTCTTTGAAAACCTATGCATGCAAAATGTTTTGTTTTTTTCGCTACCATGATTTTTTTTTATAGTAAAAAAAATTGCAGCCATATCAATTTTCAAAAACATTCATGCTGAAAAAAATTGCAAGGTTCAAATTGAATTAATATTAATATTAATTAATTCAATTGAATTTAAATTAAACGTAGTAATAAGTTTTTACTTGATTTTGCTCTTCACTGACCACACCACCAACCATCTGCTCATCTTTTATTATTTTTCATTGTTATATGTTTAGATGGTTGTTTTATTGGTTCGGTATTAACTATTTTATTATTACCTGAAACTATGTAATTATTTATTTCATTATTATTATTTTTCATTGTTATATGTTTAGATGGTTGTTTTATTGGTTCGGTATTAACTATTTTATTATTACCTGAAACTATGTAATTATTTATTTCATTATACCATATTTTATTAACAATATTTTTTGGGCAGAATTTCTCTTAGTTTTTTTAATATTTGTTCTTTAACTTTTTTCGTTCGTAATTTTAATACCTCTACATATTAGATTATTTAATACATAATTTTTTGGTAAGTAATCTATTATTAGTTATTTATTTTTTAATCTATTTTGTAGTAAATTTATTGTTATTTTTCCATGTCAAGGAATTTATATTCATTATAAACAGCATTTTCTTTTATGTTTTATTATGATTATTAAGGTGTTCAAATTTTTCAAAATTATTTCCTCTCATCAGAATTGCAACCTAATCATCAATATATTTTTCTATATAACAGTTTCAGGTAAAAATTAAACACTGTTAAAACTCCAAATATCCTTAATTTATTTATTAGACGAAGTTTCAAACCTAATTTCTAGAATCATCAATTAAACATTGTCAATAATCTTAAAACTGTATTATATACATCATTTGTGTAAGTAATAACTTTATTTAAAAACATTCCGTACCACCATAGTTACATATTATGAGTATTTTTAATTATACATTAAAAAACAGTTATAGATTAAACTTAATATCCATCTTATGAAAATATAATGCAATTAAATAGTATTTACATAGCTAAGATTTTGGTAACAGTATTTTATGATATAATTGAGAAAAAGCCCCCCCCCAAAAAAAAATATAAAATATTTATAATTTAATAATTATCTTGTGTGAGAACACTCATCAAATTATACATTCTTATCCTATCATTAGTATATCTGTAATAAAGGTATTCATTTAAAAATTTGGACACTAAGTAAGCTATTAAATTATAACTTTTTAATATGTGACATGTTGTTAATTCCATTTTCCTAACTGCACTCTGCTCTTTCTAATATAGGAAATTGTACTTTGCTACTTTTAATGTAAATATTGTAACATCAGAACTAGCTTCGACAGCCAATAATTATTAAATGTTTATTTTATTAAAAATATCAAACCTAAAATGTCTGTTTTATACTTTACCACATTTATTAATAGTGTATGTATAGTGATGTAAATTGATTCAATAAATTTTCTTATGTTTGGATCTTCGGCCTTATTTAAAACTTTTAGATCATCACAATTAAAACTATGATTACTGTCTACCTTATGCCTATGTAGTGCGGTCGTCTTATTGTTTTTTATATTCATGTGTTTTTAAATTTTGTTAGATATCACCAATATAATATTGATCCGAGCATTGCTAACATGGGTTTTCATAAGACCATGTATTCTTGGTACAGTATAATCTGTCAATTCAATGAATTATTCATACCTAAATCACTATCATTAGTTAGTGCATCAAGTGCCAGCTTTTAAAATTTAGAGATGTCTTCTATAGAACCATTTATGTTAATCACTATGGGTCTTAAATTGTTGTTAGGTCCATGGGTTTTCAAAAGACCATATATTCTTGATACAGCATAAATTATTGAAGGTATTGTTAATCTGGAGGTCATATTGCCATTAATTTTCAATAACAAAATAATAGTTTAGAAGCATATCTGAAATAATTTATTAAAATTTATTTATATAACATCTTATTAAAACAACTATAGAGATGAACAAACATGTTCATATACTGATTATTCTCTATCATAACACCAAGCTTTAATAATCTAGTTGTTAATCTGTTCATCTCTGGAACAGTAGATAGAAACACGTTTTACACAATAATAAATATATTATTAATTAAAAATTTATACAAACCATTCTTTTGTTGACACAGGTATTGGGTGGACAAAGATTCAGCCACAAAAGTTGATCAACGCGTTCAAAAAGCACTGTTTTTGTTTGCTTGCACAAATTCAAGTATAAATCCCATTGTTTATGGAGTTTTCAATATCCGTAAACCCAAGAATGTTTCTAGAACAACAAGAGGGAGTAATACATGTACAACAGAAATAAAACTTCAACAATATGGACAGAAAAATTCAATACAATGAAGGAGCCTAGTTCTGACTCTATTTTATGATAATATTGCCAAATAAACAAAATAATGATAGATTTCATCAGTAGAATAAAAACTATTTGAGCTACCTGAAGGATCCTGAATACTGGATTCTTTTAAGAGCTCCATTCTTATAGAGATAATATATGCCTGATGATGCGGTAATTGAAACCACCACAAAAATCAGAAAAGAAATGAAGTATAATGATTAGGAGGGCAGAGAAATGAAGATCACCCTATTGGTTCCTATTATTTTTGCTATAACTTTCAGGGTAAGAAAAAAATATTGAAGTATTGTGATTATTTTAAGTCATCACCAAATGATTAGAGGAATCATAAATATTATTTTAAACATAAATCTTATAAATATCATGGATTAAAAGTTTTAAAATAATTTATAATTCATGCCATAATTAGTAACAGTAAGACTGAATAATATTGGTGTTACAGAACTTTAATCATTTGTTTAGAATGTTGCTAATTCAAGTACTGATTATTCTACAATAGATGAGTTGAACCGCCAGTGTAGCAAAAGTTTGACAAATTCTTAAGTTTTAGAAGTAATAGTGAAGAAATTATAAATGTAGCTTATTTTTTAAATATATATTTATATAAATAAATTTAATACGTTATATTAATGGATTATAAAAAAAAAACCAAAAACAACTGCCGCAATGTAATAATATAGGCTTTACAATGGATATGGTAGAAATTTAAAATATTTAGACAATTTTCTGATGGAGTGGGTATCTTTGAAGAAAGAAGAGAAGAAAATGTAAGTTACTATTTTTTAAATAGTTATTTTCTACAATGGATCTGTTTTTCAAACCTCAGCCCAGTGGTTCCCAAACTTTTTAGTCTAACCATCCCCTTTTCAGGGAAAAAAATACTTAGTGCCCCCTGGAAATTAATTTTTTTAATAATTTTAATAGCAATTAATAGAAAATATGTTTAAATGTTTCTACCTTTTTCGTAAAATATAGCAAAGAAAGATGTAAATTAGAAACATTAAACTTGGAAATTATGAAACTATTTATTGAACTCAGAATAGAATGTAATACAAAAAAGTTAAAAAATTTGAAATCATCTTAATGAGAAGGATGAACTTTGTATGCTGCAACTAATTTAATAATCCTCGGCTCTATTTTCATCAGCAGTAATATTGTTGACCAAGACAATTTATAATTATTCATTGCCCCCCAAATACACCTATGGCCATCACCGCCCCCCTGAATCGTTGCAGCACCCACCAGGGGGCGGTGGCGCCCACTTTGGGAATCACTGATTTAGCCTATCTATCCTGCTGCTTCTTTATAATTTTGTCTTCAAAGAGGATGGTACTGACTATGAAATTATGAATAATTATTAAGATAAAAGAAGGGCAGAGATTAGAAACAGTGAATTATTATGAATAATTCAAATAAAATTGAGGTAGTACCGGAAATGTAATTTAAATATATATTTAATATGGCGTGTTTTCATAATCACTTATATGTATATAATCTGTAAAAACTACTCTTTCAATAAGTTCCTTTATCAAATTTATGTTATAGGTAGTCGATGATTTTTATATTTTATACTTTATTTATTTTTAAAACACTGATTAAAGCTGATTTGATTTTACTATTTATTTAAACTTCAGAACTATTCTAAATGTTAATCTTTATTTATTTTAGATGATATGTAATAATTTTTATTTTGGTTGACATATAATGTATACACATAAATAAAATGACTTACTTCTATTTTGTATTTGGATTTCTTACCCTATGTTATGAAAATTAAGGATGAATGATGTATTTCATTAATCGATTCTAATAATGTTTGATCGACAAACATGAATATCAAAAGTTATATACTAAGAGCCAGAAACTGGGGTCCGCCCCAACAAAACCAATACGCAATATATATTTACATCTCCTAGTTATTGAAATAATTAATTACATATTAATAAATTTTTAAATATGGAATATGTTAAAATTATCGAGAATTTAAATAATAATATTTTCAAAATATTAATAGTTAAATACAAAATAGTGGTTATGGACGAACTGTTGTGGCTGGTGGAGAATTCAAGACTACCAAGTGGGCCTGTAGATCCTTTTATCAAATCCAGAACAACCAATAGAAACCAATTATTTCCTTGTCCTAAACCTTTTGATTGTCTTAATGAAATCCAAAAGGGCAACATTGTCCATTTGATAGAGAAAACTTCATGCATCTGGATTCTATATATCCACAGTAGGCTATATATTAGCACTTTGTACCAGTTAAATTCTGAATCAAGTAGAAGGCAGTTTACAGCATCTAGCAGATCATTGTTAATCATCCCAAAAACATTTAAATACATAAAGCCAAAGGTTATATTAATAACATATCCTTCTGGAGGCTTATCACAATCTATTCCATTGTGTGCCTAATTATAGAGGTTCTGGACTATGAACTAAAACAACAGGTCAACTTCCACAGGAATCAAAGGGGTTTTATAAAAGGCCTTCGGGGGAATCATGTCATTGCAAGAATCATCAATGCCATATTAAAAGTGCTGTGGTGTTTCTTGATTTTGTAGAAGCATTTCACAATGTTAGCCATAACTATATCGTAAACCCACTAGAAGCGAGAGGTGTGTCATAGGATCTTAAAAATGTGATTTCAGCTCTCCTCTCAACAAATAGTATCAAAATAAATTTAGATGCCCACTCAACAAGCCAAATGAAAGTGTTGGATTGAGTACCCCAAGGCAGCCCCTTATTGTCTCCGCTATTCAACCTGGCCATAGACCATCTGTGTTATTATTATGTATCTTAATATTTACTGACTATGCCTATATATATTATAAGAATAATAAACAATTGTCAAACTAGTCTTAGTATCCTATGTGTATAGCAGCCCAATACAGTTGGATAGCACTGCTTTTGGAATAAAGTGTTTCTCTTCTCTTTTTTTGACAGTTAGTACTCTCCTTATCAGAAGACTTCTTCATTATTCAGGCATGGTAGCCACTCAATAGGGAAGATTTTTTTAAAAATTAATTATTTAGTCTTTCTAAGGCCATCACACTCCCTCCATACCTTAGCCACAGGCTAGATCATGAAATTAAAGATAACAGACACATAAAATTATGTTGTATGATAATAATAAATATATTTTTATTTTATAGACTTGAGGAATATCATGAGAAAATTTGTCATTTAGTGGAAAGAGATCATAAAATGGTTGCTATTTTTGTTCTCCTTTAATTTTTTTTCTTAAATACATATTGATAGAATCGCAATAAATTGAGTTTAAGAAATTTCATTATTTATGTTTTACTTACTCCTAAACTCAAGGAAAAAAAAACATTATTCCTTAACTCAGTGTTTATCAACACTTTTACTTTGACTCACAATTTGGTAGACACAATACAAACACAAAATAAACTATCATAAGCATTTGTTTATATTAAAAATGAATTAACAACTTTCACTTGATATCCAATTCACCAACATCATAACATAGTTCACAAATAAATAATAGATAAAATTATGTTTCAGTTAATACTAAATGATAAAATATTACAGGAGACAACCACAACATCAGCATTTCTCCATTCACTGATCTATTAAAATATACATATGTTTGAATTGGATATGATAATTAGTAGTAAATCGGTTTATGGGTATTTTGCACAGTAATTTTCAAAATGATACAGACCTTTGAATCTAACAATTGTTGCTAGAAGATTTAAACAACACGCTCTATCAAATACATAAGTTGGGATCAAATAAGGTGCTACACAAATATGAGAAAATCCAAGTTTATATTTAAAGAAAATACTGAAAACATCGTTAATAATTATCATTTATGATAGTAACAAATAAAAAAATACTGGTTAAAAGTCAACAACAAACTAAAACTTATTAACACACTAAACATTCCCATAAACAAAGATATATAACCTTATTAACAGATAAACAGAGTTGCAGACCAAATACTGCAGTAAATGCTAGAACGAAAAAAAAACATAACAAACCTTAGATTATTACTTATAAAAATGTTTTGATTAAAATATTAAAACACCAATTATAATAAATCAAACACAATTTATCAATTATGCATTTGTTTTTAATCAAGAAAGTAACATGTAATTAACTTAAATATTCATAATTGCTAGGGGAAATGGCAATAATGTGGTTAATCTCGAAATAAATAATAATATAAATCAAATTAAGATATATTTAAAAACAAATTAAACATAGACTAGATACTTTACTGAGAAGGAAAATAGTCATCTCTTACCTTAGTTACATTTTCAATATTATTACATTAAGAGAGGGTAAAATAAATTTTAGGAATTAAATGTTTTTTCGAGGAAATTAATACGTCTTTAGTGAAATGAATCAAACAAAACGGAATAATCCTGCGCTCTAGAAGGCAGGAGTTGGTACTTGTTCCCGCTCGAGTTGCATTACCCAAGATTCAAAGTGAATCCGCCTCCACACTCCAATCGGTTCTGCTCTCAGCAACCACGGATTTCTTAAGGATTTAAAGTCTTCAATTTTATCTTTAAAATACTTTAAATTTTCGTTTATTTTACTTATAACATTTAATGTTGAAGTATTATTAAATAAATTTTGAGATGATATATTGTAAAACAATTGAAGTTTTAACTGAGACCGGTTAGCAAACGTTATCTATTAGTTGTCATTATATGTTTATAATTATAAATCACCCTGATGATATAAATTATAGTTAATATTTTCGAAAGCGATGATAATGCTTTTAAAAGCAAGTCATTTTTTAATCTAATGGAAAATTCAGGGTTCAACTCAAATTCACTTCCGCCTTCAACGTTGGTTGTTTTTTCTCAAGCTGGAAGTCTTTCAGATGCTCTGAGGATGCATAGACCATTCAGTTCAGCATTTACTTCAAGAGTGAGTAGAAATTATTCATTTTTGTGATTAACATATTTACCAAGTTTTAACAATCATTGTTAGATATTTACAAAGTATAAATTGATAACAATTTTAATATTTAAAATGTAATATTTGTATATAACCATATATATATTTTTGAATGCTAATAAAGTCCTTTGGTTAAATTTTATCGTATAAGAAAATCCCATTATTTTTGTTGTGAGATTAAGAAGATTATAATTCAAGAAATGGTCTCAAAATGTATTACTGATATTAATTGTTTTTTTAGACATGTTTAAAACCTAATAATTCGAATTTTCCATTCCGTTGGAACTGCTATCAATATTTGATATTATCATTTGAATTTAACTGATCTATGAAGTTAATGAAGAAACATATTTTATAATTTAAAAATTATGGAAGTTTTCGTAATATAATTTTATTTTTTGTCTTAGTGAAATGTTATATTAACTAATAATTCCAAAGTAGAGTTCTTGTGGCAGTCCTAGATATATTAAATTTCGCCATTCCACATTAAATTTACGCTTAGTATTAAATGTTTTTTAATCTTCAAAATATTAATCGACATTCAGCTGTCACTTATCCCGTCACGGTCTGTTGGACTAATTTTTCTTGAAAATTATTTTAAAAAACCTAAAATAGTGCTGTAAAATTATTGATAAACTATTTTAATATGGTAAACGGTCTTTAAACTTGCATTTTTTATATTTACTAGATGAAACACTATTTCATACTTTTAATTTGATGGCCTAAAAGTTGATATAAACATAAATGGAATTTGTAGAGAATAAATACTGCTTTAAAGTAAAAATTAAGAAGATTTCAGAATCTCTTTTCGAATATAAAATATATAAATGAAATTTACTGCGGCGTGATTCCCGGTGAACATTGAGAAACAACCTACGTATTTAAGTTGTGTTATTTTTTGTTATTTTTGGAGACTTTTTCTACCCATTTAAGTTTTTAAAGCTCTGATACTCCTCAGAAAAATCAAATTACCGATATAACAATAAATTTTTAACCAGAAAAAAATAAGTTTAGATTGTAGGAAAATAGTCCGGGAGGCTGTAAAGAAAGGTACAAAATAGTAAAATATATATATAT
>NW_027106332.1:661683-674158 GCF_000696795.3 Halyomorpha halys | reverse complement strand
TATTTATTATAAATCAAAGTTTCACCCCACTTGGCAGGATTGATTCCTTGAGATTTGAGAATGAAGTCTGATGAAATGACACTGAAATCTCCAGGACTTAGCCCTGATGAAGCTTTGCAAAGTGGGGCGAAACGTTGCTTTATAATAAAAAGTTTTTTGACTATTTAATACCTTTCTTGACCGCCACCCGGACTATCTTCCTACTATTTGAAATAATTAAAAAAAAACTTAAATGATTTTGGTTGTATTTCACACTAAGGTAACTGTAAAATTGAACGTTGTCGATAAATACCAGAAATTGCTATTTTTTTATATTTTTTTTTATTTAGCATTTTCCCTGTAAATGCCGAATTTAGATAATGCATATTTAATTATCTTTCGGTTGACGGAGTTTCCACTTTAGAAGGGGAGAAACAATTTGATTTCAAGCAATTTAAATTGATCAGATTTCTGTAAATATTAGAAAAAATAACAATTTTTCTGAAATTTATTTTTTTTTATTACGCATATATGTATGTAAACTTCAGTTTTAATTCAAAATATATTATTATAAAAAACTATATTGAATTAAAAGCAATGCCTAATAAGAATTTTTTTCTTAATAACAGAAATCGGAAGGATTAAAATAGTATTTTTATTCCACATTGCTTTATAAATGTTTCACACAACAATATTTCTTTCTGACCTATGATCACTGGAAATATTTACAACTAGGAAATTTTATCACGATTTATAGATTATTATTAACTGATTAATATTAATATACTTTACTTTGCAGTAAAGATGAACATTTGTAGGCGGAGTTATATGCTTAAGTAAATTAAGTTAAATACTTTAGTAAACACTAAGTTCATTTCTGTTCCAAGGGAAACATTTGTTCAGAGTGCTCTCTGCATTTGAGGAAAATGTGATACACTGTCCTAGCTATACCAAGGAATAAATATGTTTTTGCTTTACCAAAAGGTATACATAACTATATCCTAGCCCACGGAGTAAAACATCTGTTCAAATAACTTTCCTGTAAAGTAGTGGTTCCAATCCGAAAAGGTATACCATTGTATACCACTACGGCAGATATTCAAAGATGTGCAGTCCACTTGCACTCCCTATGGAAAAAAATAATTAGTTTGCCCAAAAGTGCATTTTGAGACGCTTTTACAGTTACCTATAAAAACCTTCCAAAAAGCACTCAAAACTCAGAAAAGGTAAAAAATAAAACAGATCAAACGATAATTTCAATTATTGTAATTATAAACAAAGTTTATGATGCTGAGACCTATCACGGCCCATTCTAAACCTCTTGTGGACCACTCGTAATTCAAAAATTCAAAATAATATATAAAGTGCGATAAAACTTCCTATTTTAAAATATTTTTTAAGTTAATTTAATTTCAATTTCTTGCGATTAAAAAAATAATAATAGTTTCGTTTCTTATGTGAAGTAATTTTTAAGTAGCTACAAAATATTCTTATTTGGCTTTTCTTGCAAATCAAAATAGTTTTTTATAATTATGTTGAATTTAAAATTATGATCATATATCCTTAAATATATCTAATAATACAAAATAAACGTTCTAGAGAACTTGTTATTTTTCTCGATGTTTACAGAAATCTGATCAATTTAAGTTACTAGAAACCAAATTGTTACTCCCTATTAAAAGTGAAAAATCTATCAATCGAAAGATAATTAAATGCTCATTACCATAACTAAGCATTTACTGAAGGAAAACTTATTATAAAAAAATCAATAGCCATTTCTGGTATTTATCGAAAAATTTGAATTTAACATGTACTCCAGTTAGTTTCCATTCCAAGTTCAAAATTTTACATGGTTTATGTACTTCATGTATTACAACCAAAATTAATTGAATATTTTTTTTAAATAAAATTGTTTTCAATCGCTTATTATTATAATAAACAGAAAATATTACAAAACTATTATTTATTTTTTTTATTACAAATTCATTGTTTTCCCAGTGATTTGATTTTTCTGAGGCGTAGCAGTGCTTTAAAAAGCTAAATGGGCAGAAAAACAAAGAGAAAATATATATACATATACATAAACATATGTGTATCCAGTGACTCACGTAAAAAAAAAGATTAAACATTAATTTTTAGGCCCACAATTTACAATACCATTATCCTTCCGGAAGGGTACCGTTCCGATACCTCTACTTCTACAAATCGAACCCTGCGTACATATATATTTAAACATATTTAAATACAAATATTAAGTATTTTTTTATTTTGCACAAAGCTGAACTTGCATATTTCGGTAGCATAGCTTCAAAAAAATAGTTTGTGTTCACAAAAAGTTTTCTAATTTTAATGAAACTGTTTAACAATTTTGAGATTGATTGTAAATTTAATAATAAAATATTAATTGTTTTTATTTATGATTGAATCACATCAAAAACACTTAGAATGCTAAAAGACTTTTTGCAAAACAAAAAAAATATTATTTAAAAAATTATTCTGTATATTATATTATCTTATGTTTAATTCGTGGCTTACCTGATTATTTGTCGTAAAGATTGTAGTTGTTTGTGTTTGGTTAACTTTCAAGTGACATACCTATATCTTAGGTTTGATAGTCTCTAAATAATGAATGTGTACATTATATATAAACTATTATAAATAGTAATTTAATACCACAGTTACAATTACAGTGGTTCATCACGCAGTTTAAATTGGCAATTAGAATTAATTTGTTTTTGTTTTATTTCTAAAATTGCAAAAATTAATGTAATTGTTATTGCAACTGAAATGAAATTAATTTTTGCCCAAGATTGTGGATAATGATCCATTTTATTTTATTATAATTTGCTATTATATACTAATTGTTTATCATATTTTTTTTTTTTACAAAAACTAACAATATATTCTTCTACCTCAAGAGACATACTCATTTTTCATTTTCGCTAAACTTGTGTGCTCATTTCATATATTTTAAGTTCCACAAGGACAAATTAAAAAGTATTATGGAAATATGTTATATTGTAACTTGAAGTATTGAAAATCGTATGTATAAAAAAAAAAAAAAAATGAAAATGATTTTGTTTCCTACTCATACATTATAAATTACTTATTATTATTTTGTACAGTAGGTACTAGTAGTATTTATAAAGCCTGAAATTAAAAATATCACTTTTCTCACTAATTCTTTTCTCTTATATAAGTAATCAAATTATTTAAATAAGTTATCCCGAACTGGTCAAATCTACTTGTCAAAATGGTTTGCGATGATGTTAATTCATTTTTAAATAGCAGAAATAAATATTATCACGTACCTGTATGTTTAATAATTGTTGAAAAGCTTAACTCATGGTAATTTAAGTTTCATACTGTCTTCATCAGCTGTACATTCAGAATAAAGGTATTCATAAATTATTTTTAATTCATATTTATAAAAATAATTAAAGGGATGGACTACAATTAACGATGTAAGTTATTAGTAACAAGAGGTTAGTTCCACGTGGTCACCGGGAGGGGGTGGGAGCTTAAGGTTTGGGGCGTGGTGTGGGCGGTGGTGGCTTATCTCTGACGTCATACCTAACTGTAATTACAAAAATGAAATATATGTAATTAGAAATCAATATGTATTCAGCAAAAATACAAACTGTTTATAAAAAAAAATAAGGATTTTTAATGAATATTTTCACAGAAAATATTTTTTTCATACCATTTTTGGGTTTTCATTCCCAAATTCAATATTAAAAATTTTCACAGTTTCACAAACTTGCCAAAAATTTAGTCATACCTGACTAGTAGACAATAACAGTTCAAAGATTGAATTTCATCGAGACTGAACTTTTGCCAACTCTGTAAAAGTGTCTAGAAACTTACGGAGTAAGACTAATTTTATTAATCAAAAAAATTCATTTGTATTCATTGTCTTTAAACACTACCCGCGATACTATATGTAATCATAACATGACCTGATATAACTATGAAATCCCTATCATGTTAAATCCTAAGCGAATTAAAAAGATGTTAGAAAGAACGGCGGTGTGTTGAGAGGAAGGGTAAAAAGTAGGTTCCACTTATCATCAAAAGTGGAAAGGGAGAAGAGATCACACGACAAGAGAGTGGTGTGGGGGTGTGGACACTTGTCAAGGGGTTCTCCGCTTGCGGTTAACGAGAAGAGATTCGGGCAGGTTGCCAATCTACTAATGCCAACTCTTTAAACTCTAACGAACTTCTTTTCTTTCCTTTGAATATTCCTCCAGAACATGAAAGCAGCAACAAATATTGTTCTAGGGTTGTATTTATTGGTGACGTGATCATTCGGAATCTTACAAAGCGGGGGCGACGTTTTAATTGATGTCCAAATCAAACACGTGAATGAAATGGTACCATGAGATATCAGAACTATATCAAAATATTACATATTTCATGGTTTGAAAGTATTAAATGGAATCAAGAAAGCAAATAAAATATTGTCAAATCTATTTGACAATCTATAGTTCGGTTGGGAATACATAGAACTGAAGGCAAAACGTTTAGAACATAGAGAAATCAAACAAAAGGGACACTGCATTTAAAAAAAAAATATCATAATATCTATGAATTTGAATCCATGTAATATGTTCGTGATCACTGAGAGCTGAAAAGGTATACTATAGTTCACATCCGATTCATGGTAATTGTTCTTGCCTTCTTCCCTTGCACAATACCGCACTCGTACGTGTGTATTCGGGACTCAATCATTTCAAGTTATGGTAAATTTTTGACCTTTGTCTCACCTTATTTATTAAACTGTGTATTACAGTAGAAAGCGTAGAACAAACAACTAATTTTTTTTTTTTTTTTAAGAAATACGTCAAGGCTTTTATATAATAATGTTGACGTATTTCTGTTTATATATAATAATAAGTGATTTCTCACTAACAAAGCTTGTATAAAGAAATACTTTATAAATTTTTGAAAGGGGATGAAAGAAAATTCTGGTTTCAGGTTATTTTATATTTAAATAATTGTATGACAAAATCGAATATATTACATGAGACATATTTTCATTTAGTTATGAACATATAAGAAAAATACAGCTTCGGTCCCTTGTGCATCCATTCTCCTGGGATTCCAGAGGATTTAACTAATATAGCTCAATTTATTTTCATATACACTTCCATAATAAAAGTCAATCATTAAAAACATTATAGAATCACAAAGCAATAAAACTTTTCATTACAAAGATCAACAATAATAACAATTAGAATAAAAAAATTACGTCAATAAAACAATAATTACAAATATGAATATCAATTATTTATATCTTATTATACGTACTGTAAGTGCCACAGTCATAGCAATAAACAAAATTGGATGAGGAAAACGAGCTATGGAGGAAGGTTCAATACACATTAGGCTATGGAAAATGGCAATCATGGGTCCTCTATCTAATATTGCTGTTGGGCCCGTCGTATTTAAGCCAAGCATGCTTACAACTAGTTTAGTATAAGGTGAATAAATAATTGTTGCCACCCCACATGCTCCAGTAACAATTACAAATGAAACAAGACCCATAATCTGAAAAAAAAACAACAAACAAACAACAAATATCGATTAATTCATTTAACATTGATGTTCTTCGATAAATAATCAAAAAAAAATTTAAGCCTCAAATCAGCAAAATCAGAAATTATTTTTCGACTATTGACTTGAAGGTAGAATTGTATGTAATTTAATATTTAATATTGCTGAGGCACTGGTACGAATCCGATAAGTGAGCTTATTGGTCCATTTTGCCAATTACTAGGGTAGGTGCACCAGTTAATGACATGTGAATCATTGTTTTTAAATATTAAGATTTTGGTGTCAACAACTGCTTCAATCGCTACCAGTTGTAAGCTGAAGGTTTAGCTGGAGGTTCTTGGTACCAAATTCTTAATATTTAAAAACAAAGATTTATCTGCCAATAAATGGTGCACCTACCCGAGGTATAATATATAATAATTATATTTATATTAGTAAAGTATCTACATATATTAGCATCAAGATACAAAACGAAATTTTCAGTCAATAACATAACCTTCCCCAGGAATCATACCATAGTAGGTCTCCCGCAGGATACCTGCCTAAATCCCATACTATTCAATCTCTTCATAAATGATTACCCAACTTTTGGGTAAAGCAAAGGTTGATATCGTCTTTTTCACCGATGATTTACAGCGATTTACAACTCTTCATACCTTATTGACACAATTGTTAATAGACTAAAAGATGCTTTTAAAAACATTTAAATACCTTAAAAATGGGGATTAGTTTTAAATATTGACAAAACAGAAGCCATAATCTTCACGAAACGACGGTCAATAATTCCATCGACCATAGATTTAAATAATACCCCTGTCCCTTTTGACAAAACATTTAAATACTTAGGAGTCACTTTACACCGCAAACTATTAGTTAACCACCGCTTCAATTCAAAATTTTAAAACGCTAGGAAAATTTTATTTAAAATGTATCCGTACTTTAATAAAAAATCAAAACTATCCTGCAGAAATAAATTGATACTATATAAAGCGGTACCAAAACCCATCTTAACTTATGCAAGCCCCATATGGAGCTTTAATAGTTCAAACAACATAAAAAAATACAAGTATTCCTAAACAAATGCCTCAGAATTGTTAATAACTATCCGTATTACACTAGAATATCTAATATGCAGTCTGAATTAAATATAGACACCATATAGTGTATATACACTAAAACTAAAACCCGTAGGTATAAATAAAAAATAACCAAACATATATTAATGTAAATATAAATCGTTGATATGGATTTTATTCTATTTAATGTTACGTATTTTATTTAGTTCAATAATGTTTTGGTTTACTTTTTTTTCCCCTTGGTTTATTTTACCGAAATGTGAAATAAATTAATTATGTAAAATGTAATTAGTAACATTATAAGACTACTGTGGATTTGGGTCCTTTGTGCGTCTCCGGACGAGTGAATTTAATTAAAAATAATGTATTATATGGAACATTCTCCTAGAATGTGTCAAAGGCTCTCTGAACTGTATTGCCTTTTCCCATAAATAATTTCGTTACCAAAAAGAAATATCCTGATAAACTAGCAAATATTTTCTGTATCTGATTAATAATTTATTAGTACCATTTTATTAGCTTTTCGAAATCAAGAATGCAACCTTTTTTATGACTTATTAAATAAGGTAAAAGCTGAAGAAACCTGGGTCCGGGCTGATCCAAAGAAAGTGCACTGAAGCGCATCATCAAGATTTGGCCATCTCATACAAATCGAACTGAGGGCTTATAATTAATTTCCTATTAATTACCAAACACTCCATCGCAATGAAAACCCCTTATACAATCGCATTTATGGTTTTTAACCCAAAATTAATTCAATTTGTATTTTTTTTTTTGTATTATCATTTTCTCAGTAACTAATTATTTTTAAAGATAAAAATGATCAAATTTTAATATACATAATAATATTTTATATATTACACAATAAGAATACGATATATTACATATACGAATGTCAACCTAAAATAAATAAAAGGTAGACAATTTTTTTTTTTTTTTTTTTGTACGAATTGATTTTTATATCCATAAGCTTCTTGCTACTTTAGGTTTAAAACAAGGCAAAAATTGCTTATGATAAATTTCTTTCCAGTTCGGTCAAATCAATAAATTTATTTCCAAGCATTTATTCACTTCTCTGCCGCAACTTAAAATAATTCGATAAGATTTCAGAAAACGTGAAATTATTGATGATGAACAAACCATCTATTTTGAAGTTTAAATGGTTTTACAGAGCTGAGATTTAGGGTGAAACGTTTCTCGAGATTCACTTAACGGCCAGTAATTTTGAACGTCAACAATTAAAAAATTATAAAAAAGGATTTACACGTCAAAAATGGTTTTGAATTGGCTATTATTTTTTATAACAGTTGACGCATTTTTTGGATCCAGTTGTACAAACAAAATCGCTCAGCTGTAAAACGTTGAGTAAAAAGACGTAGTAAGGTTTTATTGTCTTAAGTGGAACCTACGCCGTCAGTTGTAGTATAGTAAGAAGACAAAAGTAATTGACAAAATCCTCTTCACGATATTACCCTCCCTGGAATATAGCTAAACTGAAATAGCCAGTATTGTCTTCAATAGGACCTCCTATTGAAGACAATGCTGCCCTGACATTGGTTGCCCACAGTTTCTTTTATTCGGCCTGATGATAATTTGCATGACGCATATTCCATAAGTTAGGGTGTTCTTGAATAACATTTAGTTGCTTCTCGAGACCCACATTTATTAAAAATAAAAGTGAAAAATGCTCTCTCTTTCTGGCACTGTTCTTCCGAATGGAACCAAGTGACCTATCTTCATGGGATTGAACCGTCGTTCGGAAGCCTTCAGACAGTGGACGCGCTTTAATGCTTCTTTTATATACGGCAATCAGCCGATTTTAGATGTCTATATTACGATGAAAACGGATGATAATCCGGTTCAGTGCATGCTATATTCGGATCCTCAGCAGGACGAATAAAATTGGCTCCTCTACGGCCACATAGACGAACGGGTGTCTTCGGATCTATTCAGTTTCTTCAGGTATTCTCTTTTCTTGTTCGGTTATCTTATTATACCATTTTCAGGCTAATCTGATGGATTATAGCCAAGGCCTTAATTTTTATGCAGTGAAAAACCTCAGAATATGCATTAAAAACCTGTGGAATATGCAACAAAATATACAGTATATATATATAATGCTGCTTGAAATCTATAAATATACAATAAGACAGCTAAACTATTCTAATATGCCTTCAAACAATTCTGAATAAAGAAAGAAATAGCATAAGGAATTAAATAATGATAATTTTGTGAACCCCTACATGGTGGTGATTACCTAGAATTTTCCCCAATAAGGGTACCCTCTTAATGAGAATGGGTAAACCTCAGGAGAACTCCAGAGCCCACAGTGTTGACTCATGGTTATAATAACAGAAAATAATTATCTGCCACAGCCGGACTCGAAACCGGGTCTTTAAAGTTAGTGTCTTTATACTTTTTTTTTCATAAACCAAAATATGTGAACAATTAAAACGAGTAGTAAACTCAACAATATAAACCGTTTTCTCAACTAAAATATCAAAATAATAAAAACTTACAATTAGTAACACAAAAAGATGAAATGAAGCTTTGGATTTGAAAAGGATAACTAATTTACGGTAATAAAAGAATAAATAAATCAAACACAAATTTATAGAAACATAACTAAAGCAAATAATAATAAACAAGAATCCGAAAGTACCAAAATGTATATAAAAATTAATAATAAACATAATGTGAGACAACGTTTTAAATATGAAAGTTTTAGTTTTAGATTTAAACATACAAAAATAAAAATAAAACTTTAAAAGATTGGAAAACTTAGAGGCCGATGTATAATAGTTAAACAATTCCATACAAATCATAATATTGATCAATGTGCTATCTTACAGTTATTTTATATTTATACAAATATTCCAAAAATTGTAAAAACCGTTTTATCTTTCGTTTTACTAGGGTCAATCCCAAATTTTAACTCTGAACTAAATGGTGCAATTAATTTTGGTATTTTAAAAATGATAAATAATATAATAAAAAATGTTACCACTCGTAAGGAAATAAGCAAACAACTAAATTATGGAGAGTGTGATGCTTAAAAGCGACACAAAGAAGAAATAGGATTTTGGAAAATGAAAAAAATCCATACCGATTGCTAGAAGTGAATTTTTGTGTTTTGCTTACTCCTGAATAGCCTGCAACTTATATTGAAACGTTTGCAGGCATTAAGAATAAGTTTTTAAGGCATCAACCCTCAGCACCCCTCCATCCATGAAAATTATAAAACTTTGTGGTTTTTAAATGCTACTTCCATAAATTTTATAATTTACAAAAATAAGTAAATTCATATATAATAATAAAAGAACTGTAGTTTCACGAGTCATGATAATTCAAATTTTTTGATTCATTTCTATTTACTCGGATTTTTTATTTTCAAAGAATTATTAAATTAAAAAGAATAATAATAATGTAGTATTTTTTTGCCTTCTAAAATCGTTTTAAATTTAACAATACCTTGCGTTACATAGATTCATTTATTTAACTTAAATATAGATTTGTCTCTTAGAATGAATAACATATTTTATTGAAACAGCTACCAGAAATGATGATCTGATACTTAATATATATATTTAGTAAACTATCCTATAATAACTGACATCTGTAGCAAAATCGGCAAGTGAAATTTTACTTTTAAAAAATCACAGCAGATTATGAAAATTCAACATTTAATAATTTCTTTCCATATTTAACCTCCATTAAAGATTGTTTGTTGAAACGATCTGTTTACTAATCAATCTAATGATATTTCATTAAAAGAGGGGTTTCTCCAATAAAATATGTTCTATTAAATTTAACTTTTGTTTTTAATTTTGTTGTGATCTACTTATAAGAGTTGAACATGAAAATTTGTTCATCTTTTGAATCGATGGAATATTTTCAGTTGCTAATTTGTTTTATTATGTTTTTCATTTATTTTTTATATTTTGTTATTTATTTTATTCAATTTAAAAAGATATTTTTCTAATGAAGAGTGGAATACACGATTTCAGGTCATTTTGACGCCTTCTATTGAATAACACGCAACTTACCCAGAAAGAGGATATTTATAAATTTCAAAAATTTAGGAAATACATTCGATCAAGCCATATGACTTCAGAAGTTCTCAATTAAATTTATGAAATAGCTTGCATATTAATATTAATATATATTATTAATATTAATATCGTTCATAAACCATATCCTAAAAGGTTGAAAACATCCTCTGGAAACCATAATGAAGTTCATCCGAAACCTTAAGCTAAAGAAAAGTGACTTTATCTGTTGATCTATCACCGCAAATTTAGCAGTATGGATTATCGGAACGAAGAGAAGGTATGAAACACTAGTCAACAGGTATAAGTTTTATAACATAATATATAAATGCTTCATAATCTTTGGATCCGTATTAAAAAAAAAAGAAACATGTATTTCAGCAAAATAACATATTTGTGAGATGAATTCACGGCAGTTTCTTATATTAATTAATAATATTCAACTATTAGTATTTTTGAATCTTCTTTTACATTTTTGTCCCTATTTTAATTTAACCATGCAGTGTCGGATGTAGAAAACAAAATTAATAATGGTTGTCACCATTTTGAGACTCCCAACTCAACTATTCTTCAATCCAATCTGTTTACATGCATTATAAGATGACTGTTTTGTGTGAATCACTTTTCATAGTGAAGTCTAAGGTTATGTTATATTTTGACATAAGATAAGATATTGCGACCGAATGACGGCGATGTTCGCTTAGTCGGACTAAGAAACAAAATCAAACACACAGAATATAATTAAGTATCCATATTAAACAATTCAAATTCAATTCGAACACTCTGCTAAATTCTGAGTTTGATTTTTCATAGTCCTAACCGACAACCATCGCCGCAGAGGTAGTGTATGTTTTGTTGATTAAGATAAATTTAAAGATCAAGTATGTAGGGATTAATTTTAATCTTTCTTTTCCAAAACATTTATTTAGGGTTAATGTTATGAAAAAGTAAAACAACTGTGAAATGATTTTTATGGAGTAGATAAATTACTCAGAATCGCGCGTTATATTCTAAATAACTATTTTGATGGATGTATTGCATTTTAATTTAGGATAGCGCACTTGCTCAGCCTCCACTGGCCCATTACCAGTGATGCGGCGAGAGGGATGCGCTGGGATCTCTTGAGCTCTGCTCTACCCCTCACACGTGGGGGATAGAGTGGGCTCAGGGATCCTCAGGTCGATTCTGTAGATATTGTATATATTATTTTATCATTATGTTATTTTATTTATTTATTTTTCATACAGATAGTATGATTATATTCATTTATCTATTCATTTGTTTGTATATATTTTAAGAGAGTTTTTTTTATTTTATTTTATTTTTTTTTACTTATTTATTTTATTTTAGTATGTATGAGATCATTCATCAATATTACCTATTGCCCACAACTGTGTGGCAGATTGTAATATCTATCAATAAATAAATCTATCAATTTCAAAAAAAATTTAGGATAAGTCGCAAAGAAGTCCGAAATACTGACAAATTCGAATCGGAAGAAAGATTAGACTGAGTTTTTTTCTCTTTGTGTGTTTTTTTTTTCTTGAAATTAGCTCAGACTGGGCCTAGAGAAAATTATAAAATAACAAAAATAATTATTAGTAATTTCTGCATGATTAGAACCACGTCAATTCCAGATTCCTTATTATAATAGTACATTTATTTACATTTCATTACTATATATTTTCCTCAGGAAACATGACATTGTAACTACTTGATCTAATAATTATAATAGTTATATTAAACATTGTATTAAATCCTTAATTCCTTCTCTTTTTATTTTATTTTATTTTTTTGTGATAGTATATAAGATTA
>NW_027106332.1:628084-661538 GCF_000696795.3 Halyomorpha halys | reverse complement strand
ATTTATGTATTATACTTATTTATTTATTTTTATTATTATTCTATTTTATTTATTTATTATTTCTTATACATCATGTTCGATTATTTATTTATTCTTCCGTTTATATATATTTAGAGCGAGCTTTTATTTATTTTCTATGTATTTTTTTTTTTTACTTTTATTTTATTTTAGTATAAATGTAATCAGTTATCACTATTACTTATTGCCCAACATGTTGTGGCAGGTTTTAATATTTATCAATAAATAAAGTTATTAATGCAAGTTTTTTGCAACCCTAATAATAATATTGAATATTTTATTGGAAATAGGCCTATTTGCTACCCCGTAAAAATATTTGTTTTGTAGCCATCAATTACATTTCAAAACTTTTTGTTTTTTAATTTAATTAAATTTGTCTGTAATAGCGAAGGTTATATACGAAGGTCTGTAGTTATCGAAAGTTCTTTTTTCTTCTTGATTAATAAGTTTATTTATAATCTCGAAATTAAATTTTAAGCAATATCTTAAAGTTTATTGTATGTTTTTTAATAGATTTTTTAATGATGTAAAATATAATGTATAGGAAATGTGAGATATGTTATACTAAACCCCAATATGTTCAATTCTTGAGATTTCACAAGAGACAATAGAAACTGAAAATGGTAATGATGCGTCAGTCGGCCCAAATTATTTTAATATTAATATTCTTTATTTGTTCTGGGATCGATCCGTTTAGAATAATATTACGGGCGTCAAAACTAGGCTTTAAATCCTTAGAATAAAATACTAAATAAAAATGAAATTATAAACTATCATAAAATATAATGAATTTGAAAAGATAAAAATTAACAACAATAATTAACAGGATTTATAAAATAAAATAAAATTATATGTCATATCATAAAACATAAAGTGACTAATTTATGATGATAAATTATAACAAAAAAAAACAACGATAAAAAATCAAATACAAGTAAACTAATAATAATAAATGAAAAGGTACAATTTATATAATTAAAAGTATAATCGAAAATCTGAAACATCAATTACAGAAAATATATTAACCAAGAGTATATTTTATTATTATTATTAAAAAAGTAATAATAAAAAATCCTCTAACTAATCATAATCTTAAGGAATAATCCAATAAATGAAAAGAAAAACGAAAGGAGTAGTGTTGATTATACGAGTCCATATATTTACTTGTTTATAGATTTTTCGTAATTATTAAAATATCTAATAACATTTATGTTAAATATTATCTTCCTTTCCATCTATTCACATCTTATTTGAAACTTTTAATTGTTATTCTTCCGGTATTGGGTGGACAGAAGGTGGTCGAAGATATTGGATTTGAAGGTTGGAAGGGTATTAGAACTACGATGAAGGAAGAAATAGATATATTAATAGTGTACTCTGTACATTTGGAAGGTAAGCTATAGTGGTAGTTACCCCGCGAATAAAATTTCTCTAAACAGGCCAAGTAAAGTATTTTTAATTAAAATGAAAATTTATATTTGAGTAGTTTTAAAGAACGCTAAATACGAATTTGGTTTCCCTAAAAAAACATTTGGTGGTCTGCTTCACTCAAAGCGTATTTTAATTTTTGTAATTGTTTATACATTTAATACAATCAGTAATATATTTTTTTTATAATACACGAAAAAATAAATCGAGTATTATATTATAACCTTTAAATCCATAAAGAGCAAAGGCAGAAAACAATACTATAAAAAATTGCTCCAATTATATAATTTTTTTTATATTCTCATAAATTGTATACCCTTCAACACCTGTAGTTGACCTAGTATAACCAAAATATTTCATTGTAATCTGTGTTCCTACATGTATTGTAATCTGTACTTCCTCTTGTAAGTCGTAAGGGTAAAGTAATGTTATAAATGTTGAACAAAGTCTCAAACAGAAATAATTTACGATTTTGAAATATTTAATTATAAAATTGGATAAAGTCTATAAATTATCATCGATAACACAAAAAATAAAGGACGAAATGGCTTGAAGATTGGTGCGATTAAATATTGTGTCAGCAGATACTCGAAAAGTATATTCTAATTTGTATAGTTCACCAATAAAAATTAATCGCTAATTTACATTGCCACTTCTAGATTTATTAAGTATCAAGTTATTCAAAATTAGCGGTTTTATGATTTCTATTAAAGTGGAAATAAGCACTCAAAAATCGCGAAATGACCCATTTATTTTTTTTTCAGGTGCAAGAAGCTAAAGACCTTGTTGGTGGTCGAGGCTTCCGCTTGATCGAGAGTTACCCAGGACTTCCTTCCCACTTCTTGCAGCAGCAACTCTTCGGTCCTCCTTTCCCGAGTCCATTCCCTTCGGCCTTTGCTCCGCCGCCGCTGAAGAGTCTTAAATTGGAACAGATCTTGTCACCTATCAGTGTCTCCGTCTCACCTTCTCCAGAGGAAAGTGCTGACGACCCAACTCCGGGCTCTGAAATTTCTGATGATGGCTCACACACACTTCGTCGTAAGTAGCCTTATATTTAAATTCTAGTTTTTATATTATATTACTTCTAAAGTATTTAAAAAAAAAAAAATTCGTCAATTTCCACAGAAAAATTAGTCCTCCGTACACCAAAACCATGTCCCTAAACGGATACATTTCTCTACCATATCCTCTATCTTATGATATGATAAGTACTTCTGTTTTATATCACATTCATATATATTTTTTAAAAAGAATTAATTATAAAATAAACTAAATTACATACTCTTGGCTATATCTTATGCTGAATTTAGTTGAAATATACGTTTTAGAAGATAAAAATTATAAACTAATGAAAGTATAATATAATCAAATTGAAATAAATTATGAATTATTGTATCCATAGGATTTAACAGATCATAAAATCTTTGTTAAGTCAATTGAATCCGTCCCAGTTTATTAATCCACAAATTAATAAATGATGGGGAGTCTGTTCAGTCATTCTTCAGCTATATCCTTATGACCTGTTGGTGTAAATCTGAAAATTATTCTCGTGATTTTTTTTTTTTAAATCTTCTCATACTTACTAAGAAACAGTTGATAAGTCAATGAGAGCTAATATGAGATTAACAGAGACTATAAGAAATTTTTCAAAAATAGTACCAGACATTCCGCTGGTTCCTAGACAAGAAGTTTAGGAAACAGCTCTGATGAAACGCTGCAAACTGGGGCGAAACGTCGGTTATTAAAAAATATTTTTTCTATTATTTTTATGCCTTTCATGACCACCATCCGATCTTTCTTCAATCATAGTTCCTACAATCCTATCGCATACGGTCAACTAAAAATATTAGATTTTTTCTTATTGAAATCCACATTTATTCTAGTATGAAAATGTAAAAAAAAATTTTTTTTGTTACATAACACAAGAAAATTTGTTTTTATTTGATAAATGATCAAAGTGATGCGGAGGTTTTATCCATTTTAAGTTATCAGTAGCTATTATTTGAACGTAAATTTTATTAAACCTATGGTAACGCATTTTAAATTCATATATTTGAACAAGAATATTTATAAATTTAATGTGAATCGTTAGGAAGATAAGTGACGGAACAGCGAGTGGTTGTAATGGTTTTAGTTTACACAACATCTGCTGGTCGAACATCGAGCCCCTTAATCACCTTGATACTCTACGTATCTGACATTTATTGATTTTCTCAACTGAAATGTGTTAGTTCCATTTTAAATTAACTATAGTTAGTAATTTTTATCCATTTTAAATTTTTTATATCGAATAGACAATTTTTTTAAGTAGGTTTATTGTAAGATAGTAAATTGTGGATTATCTAATACTCGTCTTGACCTTTGATTCTATGAGACTTTAGAATCCAAACAATTTTATTAAAATAGTTAAGATATTTTACTGGTATTACCGGCCACTCATTTCATCGCTTTATTACTCATAAATTGCGTTTCAAAGCTAAAAACCGCTTACTGGCACTTATTAGCTTTTGAAATATTACCTTAAAACGGGAAGAGGAGACTTAAAGATTGTTAAATCGAGCAATATTTAAAAAGCGACTGAAATTTAAAAACGGCACGAATTATAAGAATTCAATAATTGATGAATTGACAAGTAGCACATAAAAATGAAATTTTTGAAAAAGTATTTCAAGAAGTTTTATGTTTAAGAAGCTCTAATAAGCAAATTCTTTTATAGGTCTTCAACTTTAACAACCTTTATACTTTAATTAAAATATTTCTTCACTATTATTTTTAATTTTTCTATATTTAAATCATTTAATAACACTAATCTAGACATTTAAATATTTTTTCTTGGATTCGAGCTAAAAGATTAGACTTTTGTTAAAAAAAAAAAGTTTGACATCAGATATTTTATTTATGGTCGTTTAGATATTACAACCACTATCGGCAGCCTTTCCGATTAGCTATCACCAACTCTATCGCCCTGTCTAGGAAAAAAAATTAAAAATACTTTAATACTTATTTATTTATTTATTTATTACTTATTTATGTATTATACTTATTTATTTATTTTTATTAAAAAATATTTTAATATCTTTTCTCAATTTTTACAAATAGTTGGATTGCTAATTTAGACAGTTAGAAAAGGGAAAGAGATTTTTCCTAAGAGAATTTAGCTTATTGGTCCCCAAGGTACATTCCTGTCATTGTGGCAATGTAAGGGGGCATCTTTATCAGTCCAGCCGTCAATCCTTCTTTTTCATTTTTCGGTGTTGTTTTAGTAGTAATGTTTTGATATTTAATATAAAATTTATTATATGTGCATAATTAAAACTTTTTTATGAACATTGAAAATGCTCTCCATCTGGGAATAGGCTTGAACTTAGAATGGCACCGCAAAACCTTCGGAAATCTTTATATACCTATATTTTCCCTTAAAAAGAACTATAGAAATTATTTTTAACATTTAAATGCCATATCACAATCCTCGAAGAATGGTGTCGAAATTGGAGGATAAAAATAAATCCCAACAAATCCCATCAAACCACATTTACTCTTCGTCGTAAACCTGCCGACTGCCCTACAGTATACTTTAATAATGTGACTCTTACCCCTGTAGAACAGATTCGTTATCTTGGACTACATCTTGACAAACGACTAACCTGGAATCCTCACACAAGACTGAAAAGACAGGAAACTGCACGCAGATTCCGACTATTACAGCACTTACTAGACAAACGGTCTAAACTTCCAACTCATTGCAAAAGACTGATCTACATGACAATAATAAGGCCCATCTGGACATACGGAGTTGAGCTTTGGGGCTCCACTAATCCATCGAATTCCTCTAGTATACAATCTTTACAATCCAAAATCCTTCGTAAAATCCTCAGTGCTCCTTATTTTGTTACTAATAAAACCATCCATAAAGACCTAAATGTTCCTAATGTAACCGATCTAGCCCGAACCCGATATTATTCCCTCCATAATAAACTCCCTAACCACCCAAACCCACTAGTTTCTAACCTTGCTTCCTCTTCCATTCCTGGCAATCCTCCGAGGCGCCTGAAAAGAAGATGGCCTCGTGACCTTATATTGTAAACTGTTTTTAGAGTTCTACTACTGGGTAGTTTTCTACATCCTGTATCATATCATTATGTCATTATGATCAAATTTACTTGTTGTATTTTTTATACAGTTGTAGATATCAATAAGTAATAAAAAAAAACAAAAACATTTAAATGTACTTTTATATATGTTAAATAATTATTTAAAGACATAAAAATCTTAGAAATTAAAAAAATACATATGTATAAATACACATAAATATATAACGTTTTAAAAATTTAAATAAGTTAATATAACAGTACTAAATGGATTTATTTATTATTATTTTTTTAATATGTTTATTTTCAAAAAAATAGAAAATGGATCTGTTTAAACAATTAAAAAACACATAGACAATGAAAAAATATCTGTCTGTCGAAGCCTGTGTGCAGTTTTAACTTTATTTATTATATTTTAACATATAAATAACAAAACATTAAAAAAAAATTTAAGCATTAAAAACAACGCTTTTGACAAGTCAATAATTTAAAACAATACGGTATTATTTTTAAAGAAACAAAACAATAATGACAAACTGTGGTATGGTATTTATCCCTCACAAGTTAACCAACTGAGCTCTTTCCAATGTAGCCCGTCCCACATAATTGCTAAGAACTCTCATTCAAGCCTTTTAATTAACTCAATTTAAGTGTGAAACCGTGGATAGTGTAGATAACTCCCCGATCTGTAACTCTTAAGAAAAGGAAGATACCTTTCGCATCTTGGGAACCTGTCACAAGTATAGTGAAATTAGAATAAAATATATTTGGCAACGGACCTGGTCTCTAAAACAATTACTCAGTTTATTTATTAATAAATTGAATGAATAAACCTAAATTATTAATTAATTTTGCGTGATTATTTTTTTAAATAGATATGTTTTGAATTTATAGAAAAACTTTGTTTTAAGTTCAAATAATTTTTTTAAAATTTATTTATTGCTATTTACAATTGTACATTATAATACATTTAGTAAATTTGACCTCAGTTAAATTGGAATGTTACAGGCGTGTAGAAAAACTACCCATTAGTAGTACTCTAATGACGTTTTACTTTAGCAGGTCTCGTGGCCATCTTCTTTTCAGGCGCCTCGGAGTATTGTCAGGAATGGAAGAGGAAGCAAGGTTAGAAACTAGTGGGTTTGGGTGGTTAGGGAGTTTGTAATGGAAAAAGTGATATCTAGTTCGGGTTATATCGGTTACATATGGAACATTAAGGTCATTATGTATGATATTATGTGTGACAAAGTAAGGGGCATTGAGGATTTTGGATTGCAATGATTGGATACGAGAGGAATTCGAAGGTTTAGTGGAGCCCCAAAGCTCAACTCCGTATGTCGAGATTGGCCTTATTACAGTCATGTAGTCTTGTAATGAATTGGAAGTTTAGACCGTTTTTCCAGTAAGTGCTGTAAAAGTCGACGCGCAGTTTCCTGTCTTTTCAGTCTTGTGTGAGGATTCCAGATTAGTCGTTTGTCCAGATGTAGTCCAAGGTATATTTATATATGATGATATATTTCATCTGTCCGACAGGGAAATAAAATTTATACATCATTAATTCTACTACCTTAAGTACATTTATGTGAAGTAGATAAGTAGTTTGAATAAGTAGTTCATTAGGTCGGTTTATAATGCATTGTAAAAATAATTCGAAAAAGCTCAACTTAAAGTTGAGCATTTTCCGAAAAACTCTTGAGTAGTGGAGAATTTCAGTCATCAAAATCGGTACACAATATATAAGATCCAGACAGACCAAATGAATATACAAAAGAAACGAGATTATAAAAATGGACTTTTCTAGTCTCGTGAAAATATCTGAGGAGCTATTTTTACAGACCCGGTCGAGTGTATATCTTGTCATTCAAATTTAAGGAATTGTATGGTTTGACTGCCATGCTCTCCTCAACCAGGGCATATGGTCGCTGTTCAAGATTTATCTATTCAGGCATTTAAAATAATATTAAGAAATGTTAAAAAAAAAAAAACTGTTGTTGCTTAGTTTACATATTGATCCAGTGTGGTTTAAGTTGACAAATCTACCTTCTAGTTAAATTTAGAAATATACTTCTTACAACTTGGTAAGGACGTACTGTTACTTGAGGTTGCGTAAGCAGGTGATTTTGTCAAAATTACGCTAATAAGTCACGCCCCCTCCTTATTATGAGGAATCCACGTCCAATAATAGGATAAATAAATATTTGTCATAGCCGGTCTTGAACCTGCGCCTTCTTCTCTTATTCGATTTAAGGCAACTTATTTTAGATATTTAGTAATAGTATTTTGCATTGTGTCGATTAAGAATCATGTCGACTATGGACAATATAGAATTTTGGATACTTAAAAAAATCACTTATTTAGAACTGAACTATATATTGTGCTATGTCTGCAATTGATCCCAAAAGTGACCCGAGTCTCAATATAAATAAATATTTTTTATATTACCTGACAGTAATTTTTTTTCATATCCTTAGTACACAGTCAAACAAAATGGCGAGTTTGACTAATTATTTTTCATCCATCACTTAAACTTTACTGAAATAATCATTTAAATTCCAAAGTGTTATGAAATATACCGGAGTGACAATTCCCTCTACTGCTCCCCTGCAAGTGAGTGAGTTTAATGCCGAAGTTCGTTTACGTCGCGGAGACAATGATGAACTATAAGAAATGAATGTCTTAAAAACAATGCTTTACTAATTTTGCCTCCTGCGGTTATTTTTCCAACAGAACTTCTCGTATGGTTATGTTTAGATCCTAAGAAAAACGTAGAGAAAAATGAGTTGTGCGATGTATAAAAAAGTATACCTCTGCTTCCAAATCTCATATGTAGTGAGGCCTTACATAACGTTTTATATCGTCCATATTCCAAATTACTACAGATATATATATATTGGGATTATGGTGTTAGACAAACTAACACAATAAACAGCTTCATGAAGACACAATGAAACATTTTGCACAAAATTCAATTGAGAAAAATTTGCCTATTCACATTTTTGCCCCAAGTCATTCAAATGCTTCACATTTCGTACAGGTTTCCGTTTAAGAACTAGCAACTACATAACAATGTTTGTAATCAACACAAAATATGTATGTTAAACTATCTGTGACCACCTCTGGAACCATGTATATAGATTTTTAATAATTATTATTTTCACCTCTGTTCAAAGTGATCTCATTGGATATATTTATTGATAAATAAACATTAACGATTTGAGGATGAATCATGATTTGTTTGCCCTAAATCACATTGATAGGCAACGATGTGTTCGCGCTTTGATAGATAGGAAATTTAGTGGTAAATTAAAAAGTTTCCAGAAACGTAGGTCTGAAAACGATTCAGTACATTGTACAAAGAAATAAGGAAAATAAACAAGCGTTTTCGGAACTTTTTATTTTTGAAATGAATCGAAACCAGCTAATATTTCTATAACACTACTATAGAAGGTTCTTTCATGGGTGCAAATAAAAATAGGTATTGTAGATAACAGGGGAAAAACCTATTTTGAAACAACAAAGATGTGCTGCACAACTTCATTGGGTTGCAAGCTACACAGCATACTTATTCTAATCTAATCGGACAACCTTTTTTTGTTAATCTTATAATACAAAGGCATAAAAAGGAAACAACTAAAAATATGTAATAATAGAATATAATTTTTTTTTTTAAATTGCTTTCGTTCTTTTATCTTTTTTTTTTCTTTCTATACTTTATTAATCCCTCTTTTTTCTCTATCTCTCTTTTTCCATTTTCTATCCTTTCCCTCTTTTTCTTTTCTCGTCATAATTTTCTCTTTCAACCCACTGTGACTATAAAATAATAATTGGTAAAATTAGTGTTAGATTTATAAATATATATTAAAAAAAGAAGGAATAAAAAATAAATATAAAAATTAACAAATATATGTAAAAATGAATATACATCAAAAACATATAAAAAATAGTACAATAACAAGTAAAATATGCAGTGTATGCATGTTATCTTTCCTCTGGATGATCCCTATTCCCATCGGTTTCCATGCAGTTGGTGGTGGATGATTCCCAGGGATTCGAGTATTATGTTCTAATTACATTATATTATAGTATTATATTCTATTATTTTAAAATATACTGGGTAATTCAACTCCTTATAGGTACATTTTAGGAGTCAATCGTATTGTTCCAAAACAACAGAACGTTGTAAGCAACAAGATTTCTAAAACCCTATTATTCTCACTTACCATAAGTTTTACAATATAAAACACTAAGAAAAAAAAATACATCACAATTGCTTGATGACTATCATATATTATCGGGTTTATATATTATATATACAATTCGGCGGCGCCGCTGCAGTCACGAGCCAAAGTTGGCGCCCTAACTTGCTGCAGACGGCCCTCTCCATTGAGGACTTATTCAGTCCCAGGGTGGTAATATCAAAATTAATTTCTCGGGGCTGCCGTAAAATAAATATTGACTAACCAGGTGCAAATCGAACCCAAAAAGTTCTCAACTCTCGCTGCAACGTGCTCAGTAATGATGTCCTGAAGCTTTTTATATTTTATTTTTGAAAATAGATATTATGATTCATTTTAATAAGGTTCTATAAAATATATTTCTCTGTTATTTGTGTTTTAATTTGTTTTTATAATTTATATTTATTTTGTAATTTTAGGTCGGAATAGCTTTCTCCAATCGCTATTGGAATCTGAATCCTGAGATGCAACCTTCATCCCTTTGTCTGAAAAAAACCAATTCCTCTCCCCCTTATTTTCAGTGACTTATTCGATTCCCTCGAATTCAATTGATTCCGACCATAAAATTATACGATAAACAAGGCTACTGGAATATGTGGAGAAAGGAGATAAAAGAGATGGGCGATTAGCAGAGGGAGGGAGGGCTGGGAAGAAAAGTGCAGGATTCTCTTTATAGGTCGTACACCCTTTACGGCGTGTACCTCCTCCCTTTTAGCTTTACTGCGGACAGATTACACTGTTTAAAATATTGCCCTCCTCCTGGCCGTTTCATTACACCCGCTCCTCGACTCTCCACTAGCACTAAATCTCCCCCTTGCCATTGCTCTAATCCTCAAGTCTTAACAAGGATTATGGTCCACCACCACCATTCCCGAAATCCTCTCTGATTTTAGTTAATCTAACTAATCTTCCCCTTGTCCTCAGAAGGTAGCACACCTTCAACAAGCAGGGAAATGACCGTTAATTAGATTTCCTAAGGTTTACTCGAACTTTTCGATTTTAATAACTATCTTTAGTTTTTTTCGAAAACACGGTGAATCAAGAGTACATAGTCAGATTCTACAAACGAAGTTGTTTAATAATATATACAGAATAGATTATTCTACTATATCATGTGTTCAAAGTATCTGGGATCCATTATATTTACGTATGGGATACCATTATGTTGATTCAGACATCTTTTAAAGAATTCGTACAAAATATTAAGTGAAAAATTAAAATTTTTGTTGATACCGCTAACATTACAATATTATATCGTATGGAAAAAGGACGAAATCCCTGGTTATCCCTAGCTCTTGATGAAAAACCGTTATCTTTTTTTTTATGATCTATATAGTGGACAAAGTTTGCGATATAAGAAAAATGTAGGAAGTTGGGTGTAATCTTGACAATCCTGACTATCAGGGAAGGAAAAAACAACTGATCGAGAGGACGTGGTTGGAGTGAAAACGAGACCCAGGTGCGGCTCAGAGATTACTCCTATACTCCCCCATTTCTGTCTTCCCCTTTACTGCTCCGTAAGATTTCAGCTAACAACGACGTATGAATTTAGCTTTACACGCACAGCTACAGGGTGTCCTATATAAATCGATCCAAATGTTCTCACGACCATATGAATGATCTAATAAAAAATGTCACAAGAAAATGTTGTAGGTCTATTTCTATAGTTCAACAACTGATAACCTGACACGTGCGACTGACTCGCACCGATAACTTGAGGTGTGCAAATGGCTCTTACTTTTTATTACATTTAATTATAATCATAAAAAAGTTATAAAAGAACCCTCAATGCCCATATCTTTAAAATTGAAGGATTAATACCAATTTATAATCTAGTATTTTCAAGGTAATTATTATTTTCAGGTACTTCATAAACTGGATTTTTCCACAATTGTGCAAGGGTTGTTGATTCTGATCCCGCTGCCTTTTTTTATTAGACTATCCGTTTGTTCGTGGATTTGGGCCAATTTATATTGGAAATCCTGTATCTTTTAAAATCGGGGCATTACTAAGGAAGAATATTGGACTTTGCTACCACATGTTTCAAAGTATTTGGGCAGGTTCCCATCAAAAGCATTAAAAAAGTTTGTATTATGATTGGACGCATCAGATATTTTTTACAGTATTCACTTTTCATTAGTTATTCTACTTAGGTATTCTAAAAACTAATGAAAAGTCAATACTTGAATTGTACATCTTTAACCCTTCAGAAATATAATTAAGTTGACTATAAAATACCCGCTAGGACTTTCGTTGCTTAGAAAAGAAATAAATCTAATTTAAGCAATACTAGTAAAAATACAGTAAACAATCGTATTAACTTTCTTAATTCCCAAAGCTGTTAAGAATGTCATGTGAGAGGACAAACTGGATATGTATTTTTTATTGTGAAATGATTTTATCGTTTGTTTTTTTTTAATTATCTTAAAAGTTAAAGTGAAATACTTTTGACTTTTTAAGCTTTTAAAACACAAATACTTTTTGTTTGAAGTAATATAGAAAGTCTTAGCCATAAACAGTGTTAAATTGATGTGGTTTCTAGACGCCCTTATGAGCTCAGTACAGTCCAGTAGAACTGGTATATTCATTGCGGGAGTTAACTTGAGGTGGTAAAGGAGACTTGCGCTCGACAGCAAGTGTTAAGAGAATTGAATTCTTGATGAACCAGCTGGACCGGGAAAAGCTTATGGGAAGTATAAGAATACTTTGGAAGAACAGAAGAAGCAAACATTTCTAGAAAAGTGGAAAAGAGAAAAGCCGTAAGCGCAATCAGTTACCTTATGCCTGCTGGAAGTGATTAAAATGAAAGCCATGGAAGATCCACCTAAACAAACTGACCTAATACAAAAGGAAATTTTGAAGTTTTTTTTTTAAATATTTATTTATTGCTATTTACAACTGTACATTATAATACATTTAGTAAATCTGATCTAAGTTAAATTGGAGTGTTACAGGCGTGTAGAGAAACTACCCATTGGTAGCAGCCTAATGACATTTTACATTAGTTGGTCTCGTGGCCATCTTCTTTTCAGGCGCCTCGGAGGATTGTCAGATTAGAATCCAGGAATGGAAGAGGATGCAAGATTAGAAACTAGGGGGTTTGAGTGGTTAGAGAATTTATTTTGAATTTTAAAAAATTATAATTTTTATTTACGATGTTACTACCCCAAAGCTAAAAGATCGTTACTTAAATTTTTTTTCATCAATATTTATGTTTAAATGACATTTCATTTATCCCTTGTTTAGTCTTGGTTAAAACTGAACAATTTCCTGAGAGGAAATAACAATTAATTTTTTTTTTAACTAACAGAACTCAAAAATAAATTTTTGCTATTTTCGGAACAGCCACCTTTTTTATGATATCCATTTTTTCTCACGAGTCTCGGACTAAACGCAGTGTGGTGTTCACTAGGAAGGGCGTACAGGCATAACACTGACTTTTTTCTAAAGTCATTCTCTCGGTGAAACTTCAATATTTCTATTTCTATTTTCAAAATATCCTCGATTTAAATTTTTCATGAACAATGAAGTTAAAGAAACTCCCATATCGGGAGTTGTGTCCGTCGAAGAGGGGTTTACATAAGGAGAGTCTTCACTATACTATATTGTACGGTACCGATTTTATTTTAAATGTAATAAATTTAAGAGAATCATTTTGAATTTTACAGGTAACAGCCTTGCGATTCTTGAGCTATGCTTGATTTTTTTAAAGTCATATCGCTGAACATCCTGTAATTGTCTCATTCTCTTTTGGTTAAACTAATATTATCCTAATCTCTAATTTTCAGTGATTAAATAGCTGAGTTGCTAATAGCTCAGAAAAGTTATATCTGAGAGTTCACGTAGAATAGGAAACATTGTTTCGGTCTGCCTCGGCAATAATTCTAAAAGTAGCAATTATTAAAGTGAGCTGTGGTAGAAAGGAATGCAGTGGGGTGCCCCTTATGAGTTCCCAGTTTTGATTTATTGAAATATACTCTTTGTTTGGGATCGGATAAATTTGTCTCCCTCTTAATGTGAGAGGGTTTGCTGTTGCTGAAAATGGATTGAATCCCTTTTGTAACGAAAACATTTACCGTATCCTTCACGAACGAAGCATTTATCATCGGTTAGTATTACTTGGGTTTTTATAGGGTGTAAATCCTATTTCAAATTGAATTGATTTTGCACAAAAGGATAAACATTTTTTCATGTCTTATCTTTCATATTATATACTATAATAAAAAAATTAATTGACTATATTGTGTTTATATTAGTTTAGTAGGCATTATGTACGCTTCCTAATTTAATACAATATTTAATACAAAAGATCAAAAACTATAATAAAGATATATTTTCCTCATTAAACATACATTTAATTTATTATATAGTATACAAAGGTTAACTCTGGTGTTCTCTAGGTAGTAAAATACCTTTGCTTGGGTATGCTGATGATTTGATACGCCTGGACAAAGATGGGGAAACAATTATATTTAATACGTAGATAAATGCAAGCAAATGCAATTAGGCTGATAGCATTACGACAAATGAAATGGGCGTGTAAAATGTTTGGGATGGATAACCTTTACTCTCGTCATAGACATACCGACTGCACTACAGTTTTTTTTAAATAATGTTGCTCTTACCCCTATTGAACCGATCCGCTACCTTGGACTACATCTGGACAAATGACAAACCTGGAGTCCTCATACAAGACTGAAAAGACAGGAAATCAAGTCGATTTCGACTATTACAGCACTTACTGGACAAACGGTCTAAAATTCCAAATCATTACAAAAGACTACATCTACACGACTGTAATAAGGCCAATCTGGAAATACGGGGCTCCACTAAATCTTCGAATTCCTCTCGTATCCAATCCTTACAATACAAAATCCTGAGTGCTCCTTACTTTGTCACAAATAAAATCATACATAAAGAACTGAATGGTCCATGTCTAACCGAACCAGATATCATTCATTATAAACACCCAAACCAACTAGTCTAACCTTGGTTCCTCATCAATTCCTAACAATCCTCCGAGGCGCCTAAAAAGAAGATGGCCAAGAGACCTGCTAATGTAAAACGTCATTAGAGTACTACTAACGGGTAGTTTCTATACACGCCTGTATCACTCCGAACCTGTGTAACTGAGATAAAATTTGCTAAATGTATTATAATATACAGTTTTAAATAGCAATGAATAAATAAAAAATTAAGAAAGGGATCATTAATTTGATAATTGACATTAATAAAACATGAATTAATAAATTAAATCTTTTTTTATTCAATAAAATATTTTCTTTAGCAGTACATTAAATAACCACATCAATACAATAAGGTTTTTGTGGTAGACAAGAAAAAAGCAGCGGTAATAGATGAACTGAATATAGGAAAGCAGAAAGGGTTTAAAAATAAATCATTCTACAAAATAAATAAAATCTGATGCGGTGCGCGCATCATACAACATTCACTTACTAACCTAATTAGAGCTGAATTTAATTTTCCCTTTAATTATATTATTTCTAATTCTTGAGACAAGGTAATTATTTATTAAATAAATCAAAAATTCGTATCCATTTTTGTCTCAACACTTTATTTTTCACCAGTCCAACGTTTCGGCCTTTCTAGCCATCTTCAAGAACATCTTCAATATAATTTCTTCCTCACATTAATTTAAAGTTTCTTTTGCAGGCTATTCTGCCCAGATCATTTTCTTTATTATAAGTTAAAAGCCTATTTTTTTTAAATTTAAAATCATTAACATTTAATTTTCCTATATAAGATTATCAACAATTAATACACCACTATATAACAAACCTGGGCAGAATAGCCTGCAAAAGAAACTTTAAATTAATGTGAGGAAGAAATTATATTGAAGATGTCCTTGAAGATGGCTAGAATGGCCGAAACGTTGGACTGGTGAAAAATAAAGGGTTGATACAAAAATGGATACGAATTTTTGATTTATTTAATAATTAATTTTCCCTGTTCAGAACAGATATTTTTATATCATTAATTTTATTATTCCTTCCTCGAACTGTTTTCCAAATGATTTTTTCAATTGTCAGATTGACGGACTTGAATTACAACAGTTTTCAGAAAAGTACTAATGCTACATTGTTATATAATCAATATCAAAAAAGGCTAAGATTGACCTTCTTGAGTCATCCTGCGAATGGAAATGCTCACATAGACGTCAAGTGAAATTAAAAAAAATTAACTATTTAATAATTATGAAAAACGCACTGCACACGCACTGCCAGCTAACCTATTGTAAGATCTGACCTTTTATTTTAATTTAAATTTATTTCATTTAAATTCATTTCCCCTTATACAAAAAATATTAGAAGGCAGTCATTCCCAACCGACCCCCCCCCCCAAAACTCCTCCTTTTTTTTCTTTTTTTAGATATTTATTTATTGCTATTTACAACTGTACATTATAATACATTTAGTAAATCTGATCTCAGTTAAATTGGAGTGTTACAGGCGTGTAGAGAAACTATCCATTGGTGGCACTCTAATGACGTTTTACATTAGCAGGTCTCGTGGCCATCTTCTTTTCAGGCACCTCGGAGGATTGTCAGGAATGGAAGAGAAAGCAAGGTTAGAAAATAGTAAAAACCCTCTTTAGTGACGGTCCTTCATAACGTTTGGATTGTTTACTTAAAACGGCGTGAACCTGTCACTCCTACCCTCCGTGGAAGTCTTACTTATCTTACCTTTGAAACAGATACTTTTAGTCAGTTTGTTGGTCAATGTATAATATGTCACAATCTCATATGAGGAGATTATAACACAAAAAATAATAGAAGGCATTCCTTCCTGGCCGACCCAACCCACTAAAATCCCTATTTAGCGACTTACTCAAAATGGGAAGTGGAGACTCATAGTTAAATCGAGCCAAATTTAAAAGTGGCAAAAATTGAAAAAAAAAAAAAAAAAAAAAAAGCTTATCTTTTTAAAATCTTTGAGCTCCTAACGATATATCATACGTCTATATTAATGCTCTTGTTTCCAGAAACGTGTTTTCAATCAGAAAAAAAAAAATTATTCCTCTTATCTCTTTAATCTAATTATAAATTCCTTTTATGTCTATCCACTTTCTCTTCTAATAAAAATGTGAAATGGTTAATTATTTCAAATAAACAGAATTAGAGGTACTGTAAAAGAATATTTTTTGAAAATTATACATTGAAGCTCTGTTAACTACTTCATTAATGATAAAACCTAGCTGATATATAAGACCGTTTAATTTTACATCAATATACTGAGTTTAATCAAATCGTTAGAGCAATGTTTGAGAAAATCGTTGTGTTTATTCTGTAGGTAACCAGCCTATTTTATCCGTATTAGTAAGGTCAAGTTTTCTTTCCGTGGGGTCGGCACGAAATAAAAGTCAACCTCACAGGCCGGATTCGAACTGGTGCAGTTTCAGACCCGAAGTAACTAAGATAACGTCTCAACTCCCTCGGCTATCAAAGAACCCCCTTCGCATGTCTTCATTTTGCTCATGATATTCAAATACTATTATAGCAATATTCTCAGACTTCTTTTATCATCTTACAATACTAAAACTATACATTTAATTCCCATACTACTTATATATCTATATTATTTGCACGTTATTCAGTTTTTACTTTTATTCACTACGATGCTATATTGTTCTGTTTTTTTTTTGTTTTTTTTTTATAATTACCCCTAATGATAACGTTGGCACTAATAAAATAACTTATTTATTAATGTTCTTCACTAACCGCACTCCCAACCATCTTTTCCGCATAAATATGAAAATGAAAATCCAGACCACTACAACGCATGAAGAGTTCAGTAATTTTGAATGGAATATGGTCCGGGTGCGGTAAAAAAAAAAACTCAAATAGTAGAATTATACTATTTTATTGAGCCAACGTTTCGCCCCACGTTGCAGGGCTTCGTCAGGGCTAAAAAAGATACAAACACATAGTTACAAAAGGAAAAAAAAAAAAAAGAGAAAAAAAACATAAGTGTAAAATAACAGGGGTATAAAATGTAAAAAACTAAGATATAATAAGAAAAATTAAAGGTTGTAAATAGTAAATGAAAAGGGTAATAGTAACAGATAAATAAGAGAAGAAATATTAAAGGAAATAATTTTTTTAATAGTTCAGAAATTTTGTTTGAACAATGGTTATACTAGGAGCTGATTTATTCACGATCACGCTTAACCACTAGATTTTCTTTTGTGACATACAAGGGGAGGAGAGGTTGTTATCTAGAGGGAACCAACTTATTTTGACGGAGGGGGGTTCAAGTTTTAATTTCGTTGGACCGCCGCAGAGATCGTCAGAAAGTTGGCACTCAGGCCAAATTCTAACCCGCAGTCACGAGGCAGTCCGTTAACATAAAGCCCTAACCACCAGATTTTTCCCCAATTAAGGGTACTCACTTTATGACGCTAGATGATCCCCAGAGGGTTACAGAAATAGAATAAATAATTACCTGCTACAACCCGGATCCTCGGACTCAACTTGCCCTTACCCACTCAACGACCCCGCTCCCCTCTCATCATATATACTATACATAATCTCCCATCGTAAAATTTAAAAAAAAATCTTTTGTTCTTGGTGACCCTGATGAAGTCCCAAAATTTTGGTCGAAACGTTGGCACTAATAAATAAGTTTTTACATATTTTTACAAATTTATTTATTGATATTTACAACTGTATAAAAATATATACAACAAGTAAATTTGCTATAGGTGACATAGTGACATGATACAAACATGCACATGGGGGAGAATTTGCCCATTGATAGAACTCCAATAACATTTCTAGAGGAGAAGATCTCAAGGCCATGTTCTTTTCAGAAGCCTAGGAGGATTATTAGGTAATGAAGGAGAAGCCAGGTTAGAAACAAGTGGATTTGGGTGGTTGGGAAGTTTATTATGGAAGGATTTGTATCTTGTTCTGGCCAAATCGGCAACATATGGAACATTGAGGTCCTGATGGATAACTTGATTTTTGACAAAGTAAGGAGCCTTAAGGATTTTAAGAAGGATTTTGGACTGTAAGGATTGGATTCGGGAGGAATTTGATGGTTTAGTGGAGCCCCAAAGCTCAACTCCGTATGGCCAGATAGGCCTTATAATAGTCTGATCTACATAGTCTTTTGTAATGGATTGGCAATTTAGACGACCAAAACTTAAATTTCTATGCTAATAAACATCAAGTTACTAAACTCTTAAAGTCTTCTAAATTTCGGAATATTTGAAACTGCAATCCAACACTTGAATATTTGCTAAGAGTTGATGAAATATCAATATTGGACTGAATTTCATAATATCTTCTAGCCATTAAATAAAAGCAAGCTATAAACAAGGAATCTATCTATTTTAAAAGTTGCATGTCCTGGGTTTTTGTTACTTTTTTTATTTACAGTATATTAAGCTTTACCGTCCTTAATAAAAGGGAGTTTATTGCTACGATTTTATTTATATTTTAATAGCTCTTTTAATGCAACAGTTAGTTTTTTCATAACAAGTTTTTTTTTAGAAAAATGGCTGTGCTAAGGAGAAGTGAAGATGCACAATTAAGTAATGGTAAAAAAGAGAGAACAGTGTAAAGTGTGACATGATTTCCTATATGAAATTCAAATTATGAGGTTTAAAGTACATGAATATGGGTCAGTGGTCCCGAAACGTTGTACTATATTATGATAATTTAATACAAATTTCATTCAACTGGAAGTTATTAACTTCAAAAAATTTTTTATGAATTGACTCACCAGACTTCCTAAAGAGAAAATCCAGTTAGTTTTTATTTTCAAACTTAAAAATCTGTTAATGGTTTTACTTGTATCGAATCCTGTGATCCTAATATAATGTTTTATCCTTTAATATGAGAACTGGGGATAAAATAGCATTTGTTACGGAAACGTTAGCCTAGACTGTCTTTCGATCAATAGTGTTCCAGAGTGGAATAGGTGTGTGTAACTGTCTGAATTTTTTATTTAGATTTGGAATACTTGAAAACAAAAGATAATGCCTGAGTTTCAACATTCAAATCTAACAACCATGTAAAATTGGGTGAAAATATATTCATATCTCTTATAAAAATATGAATAACGGCCTCAAACTACACTGAAAATATTTTGAGGAAAATAGAAATATTTCATTCAATAGGTTAAAATTTGAAGTCAACACAATCTGCTCAAACCAAGGTCACCAATTTTTTATTCGGAAGGAGAGTGCACAGAGTTTCTTCTCCGATTTCGATCAAAATGTTTTTGGTGGTTCTAAATTGAAAAAAATATTCTATATTTTACATCTTGAGTTTGGATAATGATATCGAAATGGTTTTACCACCAATTCAGTTACTTGTAATACTTCAGGAGTTATTGCCAATAAACTTAAAACTATAAGGCGGCCATTTTGAAAAATCACATTAGCTAACCCTAATGGGCCCTCAGGAAGTCGTAAACTTCTTACCACCCTGTTTTTCAAACCTTTTTATAAGAACTGGTTGTCAGAAATTTTTGATATTTTTACTGGACTATTTACCGGGCTCACGAGTACCCATTTCAAATTTCCGGTCACTGCTATATGATTTAATTGCATAGTAATTGAATGTAGTAAATTAATTCGTTGAAAATATGGCATTATAATTACTTAATTTTTATATATTTTTTTATTATATAATAATACATTCTGTCTTATATCACTGAGAATGGTGTTAGGGTTCATAGAGCTCATTCACGCCATATTTAAAAATATATAAATTAAATGATAAGAAATAGAAAAAAATAATAATACAAAAAACATTGAACATAAAGTAAAATAAGATCTTAACTCAATCATTCCTATTTACAATATTTACATTTAGCCTGGAGAACTACGAACTGACCTCTTCCCTGCACTTATGGAGCAAACGGCAGGACTACAGAGGCCTTTCTCTCTCAACCGCGTCACTGGTATTAAAAGCCACAGAATGAGTGAGGACGAAAGCCTACTAATGTTTAATACACTAGAATCCATCTTGGAGTGGCATTATATAGTAATATTATAGGGTATTATATAGTGATATTATAGATTAATCTGTAGACTCTCGTTTAACGAATTATCAATTTATTTTATATATTTTTCTTAAAATTAAAAGATCATTAGTACGTTGTTGTTCTAGGTATGTGGATGTGGACCATAAGTGGCCGACTTTTCTTTATATAGGATCTACTTTTTATCTTATAAGTGTGTCGCAATCTACTTGTCATATGCGTAGTAGAAGGGGTAAGAATAGGTGTAAAATGCATACTATGTTTATACACTGTATTTCAGAATCAGGTGTGGGTGGATAAGTAATATATAAGTTCAAAACTATTATTTATTTTTTAAATCACTTATTAAATAGTATTCGAGATATAGGCTCATGAAGAAAATAAATTTCCAGACCCAAATTTTGATAGCAGCGTTACCTAAAAAATCGATTTTCCGACACTTCTTCAATAAAGATTTTGGCTAACTTAAAATGCAATTAAATTTGTTGATCAACAAATTATTATACACTACAATAATCAGACCAATTTGGACATCTAGAATTGAGCTCTGGGGCTCCACCAAACCATCAAATTCTTCCCGCATCCAATCGTTACAATCCAAAATCCTACGTAAAATCCTTGATGCTCCTTTACGTCCCAAATAAACTCATTCACAAAGACCTTAACATCCCATTCGTTGCAGATTTGACCCAAAACAGATATGCGTCTTTTCATTCCAAACTCCTTAACCATCCTAACCCATTAATTCTTAATCTTTCATCCTTAACAATCCCTGATAATCCTCCGACGCGTCTGAAAAGAAAATGGCCACGGGACCTTCTAATTTAAATTAATGTTTGAAGTACCACCAATGGGTGGTTCCTTCCCAAGATTTTCAAGTGTATATGAAACATACTGCATATTTACCTATTGTATTATTTTGTATAGTTGTAAATTACAAAAAACAACAAAAAATTTGTTGATCAACTGCAATGTATAGGTTGTACTGTTTGTTCGTAAATATGAAAAATTTTTCATAAAGCTGCAGAGTATGGCTGATGATTTTGATTTCAATATTTCACTTTCGCATTGTTTTCTTTTCTTTTGTGCCAGGAAAATATATCTTGTGAGAATAATATGACTTACTTTTTACTAATCTATCAATAGCTTGCTGAGTACACATCATAATGAAATACAGTCATACTGATTAGCTACCTACGTAAAAATCAACTACAATAAATATTCAAAGGGCCAAAAAATTCACACCCATCGGAATTAAAAGAACCATGGATAATTCATAACTTATGATCCATATGAAATATGTCTGAAACTATCGCTTGAAAGTTTTGTCTTCTACAATAACTTCAAAGTTCATGGTAAACAGAATTCCCCCCAGACATTGCGAGCAATCGACGATCGACCAAAACCGTCCTCGGGATCGATTTGTTGGCCACTCCTGATCTAGACATAAGATATTTCTCTACAGAACCAACCTGACAGAGCTTGGTAAATACTGTTAAATTATTCTTTAACTACCACTCAGTCAGGAATCTTGGACAGTTTTGCTGCTTCCTGCTGCATCCCTGAATCCCTGAATCCAGCCATGCACAATATAAGTTCCTAAAATCAGTATTGGACGAGTAGTGTGGTCGATCATTCATTCATCATTAGTAGTCACCGATTGCGGCTCACCTTAACCCAATGAACCGTGCTCAGTATAATCATTCATTCTCAAATGACGTGTAGCCAAATAGTTTCAAATAAAACTGATTGCAAGTTTTCGTTTAGTTTAAATTCTCAATTTAGGAAAAAAAAATCAGATTTATTTATGTACTAAACTTATGACCACTAACCCCATGTTTACTTCTTTTGATTCATCATTGCGTTTTAAGTTAAACTTTTAAGTAAATGTTGAAAAGATTTTCTCAAAGATAGGAGAAATACTGCCCCTAAAAACTATCTCAGTGATAATAGGAAGAGGGAGAGGGTGGGAGATGGATCACTAGCCAGCTCTGTCAACCCTAATCCCGTCCTAACCACTTCCTTTTCCCCTTCGCCAACTTCCCTTATCCGACTAAGAAATGAATTCCTTTCCTCCTTGGCTACACATATCTGTTGCCCCTCATCAATCACTACTGTCTCTCTTTGACAGGAAGCATAAGAGAACTTGTGCATCTTTGGATGGATTTACTCGATCTTCTGGGCGTGTTCTAATTTACATTGCATTTTATCCAGAGCCCAGATTTACATACCGTAAAAATCTATATAACATCCAACAGAAAAAAAAGCAGCAAAATATGCAGTTAAAAACTCTAAAATGACGCAATAAGACAACTAAAATATTCAAATTATATTTAAAGAAATGACCAAATTTATTTTCCTGAATATGAAATGGGGGTATGGTCGGAGAGGAACAAAAATAGTTAACAACGATCCATGTTACGGCGTTTCGCCCCACTTTGCATGGCTAAAAAAAAAATACAAAAAATCTGAAACTGTGTTGATAATGTAAGATAATAAGGTACAAAGAAGTAAACTAAGGAAATAAATTATATAAAAACAAACAAAAAGAAATAAAAATAAAATATACAATAATAAGTATATAAAAAAAAAGTACATAGGCTATCGGATTTAAAATTATTTACTTTTCTATTTTTACGTGTTATTACGTCTCCTTTTCATTTTAAATCTGATACTCTATGTTATTTCTCTTTTATATATACTTACAATTGTACATCTTATTTTTATTTATTTTTTTCATTTTTATATACATTTTTTTACTTATATTTATACAATTTAGAAAAAAAAACTTCTGTCCATCGTCCATGGCTCTCAGAGACATTAAAAAAAAATCGATGCATTCGAACGTGAAAATGCTGCTGTGGGACAGCCACGGCAATGAGAATGTTTCCCGGGTTTGCAGAGACCTTATTATAACTGACATGTTTGTATAGCGGCCATTGATAATAATTTTATTACAATGGGTCTTGAAAATTACCCATTGCTTGAGAATCACTCTTATCAAAAGACTAACACGTGCGTAGTCTCATTGTATCTCAATGGAACTTTTTTGACAATACTAGATCGAAAAACAGACATGTGTTCTTGCAAATCTGTCCTAGGAGCCGAAAAAAATATTTTAAATAATTTTAGACATTTTTTATATTATCATATTTCGCCTTTGCTCTGCATGTAATCCAAAAACATTAATGTTTATTATATAAAAATAGATTCTTTTTTTTGGTAGAATAAGTATAAAAGATTGTCTCTTGTGAGCAAAAAATTTTTTTATTACTAAGAAAATTCGTATCCCGGGGATTTTCAAGGAGAAAAAAGGTTATCAACTTTATTTCTCCATAAAAAAAAATTAATAGATTGTCATATAATAACCATTAAATACATACAGGGGAAATTCGGCATACGATAATAGAAAAGATGTCAACAACGACTTAAAATATTTTTTCCTTGGCAACTACGATGCACTAGCAAGAACCCTAGTTCTTGTCATACATGTCTAATGTGACCTAGTATCACCAAAAAAGGTTTCATTGGAATCAGTTACGTGAAAATTGATTTATTTTGAAAAAAAAAGTTGAAATCCATTTTACAAATAATAAACCAGTAATTCCAGAGCAATATCTTAAACTAATGCTGTGTTTGTCTACAGTTCTTATTGTAGTACTTTTTTTTAAGTTACCTGATTAACGGTTTTTTTTTTTAGTATATCACTGTTTTTCTTGACATCAACTACACTTTACCGCCTAACCAACTGTCCGTAAATCAAGTAACATCGAACACACAACGAGCTAATGGGAAAGTGTTCCATTTCTGGAATATTTTTTATTTTTGTACGTTATCGTTAATCATTACCCTTCACTTACTATTTAAAATTAAATTCTTATATTAAAATATAATGATTTAGCAAGTTTAATCTATGTCTATATCTAATGTATGGGTGATGAAATATATTTGCCAAGTATTAACTTCAGTTACATAATGTCACATTTACGAAATCTATAAATCATGTTTTTTCCCCGTCCGATTATGACTTGCTTTTTGTGTATATAATTTATTTTGTTCCTATCTAGAAGAATCTCTTAAATCATTTCCCAGAGCGGTGGGCTGAATATAAGAAATTTTAACTAAACGTATCAGTAATTAACGGGTTTTTAAATTGCTGACATGGATCGATATCTATTACTTATTCTTTTCAAGTTCCTTGAGCTCATAATTTATGATCTGGTAGAGTTCCAAATAAGAGATTAAAGGTATGTTTAATCAGTTATCTGAACTGATTCAAAGAGCTAGCTGAGTTATGATTAGTGATTCAGATTTAGTGATTTCTCAGGGGAGAGGTTTAGTGACATTTCTTTAACGAAGAATTAAATTTATTTACTTATTTTGTTTTTTTATTTGTGATTGGAAAAGTTTCTTAGATTCACTCTATCAGTGAAACGGTCGAGAGGAAAACGCCGGGATTTTCAGGAGTCCTGCTTTTTCCTTCATACGGAATGTGTATCAGATGCTATTTTACTTTATGTTTAATTTTCTTATTTTATTTTTGTTTCTATTTATCATTTTGTTTACATTTAATTTATATATCTGTAAGTATCTTGTGAATGCGTTCTATTAGCTCAATTACGAACGCCTATGTACATCAGACGTTCGACTGATGTAATACAACACAATAATAATATAAAATAAATAATAATTAAAAAAGATACTCATGTTTTCCATCCCCGTTCATTATTTTTGTACTGAGATAAATACTACTACCTTGATGAAAAGTTATTTTGATAAGTAAAATAATGCTGTTCTTATCCCTGACAGGGAGTTTAGCTGATTTCTATTCCAAAGATCCACCGAAACATTTTCAGGGATTTCTGGAATGGAACTCAGTTCCATTTCGCCGGTAAAATCAAAATCATAAAATATTCCTAGTAACCTTGAATCCAAAACCGTTCTACAGCCACAATATTCAGTATTTTACACTGAATCATCCATGTTACTAATGCTTGATTAAGCCTATCCATTCGGATAATCCCTTTCACACATCCATTGGTATAAACTGAATGTGATAGATACTGGAACAGATGGTCTGGAAGGGGGGAGCCATTTAAGTGAAATGATTGGAACCTCAACTAAAATTTGGAAGGAACCCAAACATGAGATATATATATTCCGGGCGGAGTGACTTGGAGACAAATTAAACTCCTGATGGAACCAATTAAAGTCCGTGTCTGTTGGAGGCTAATGCGGAAAAGATAGGAGTGGTTGGGGAGGAGATTAGGGCAGTGTAATGGGCATCAGCACGTGTTTCAGTCACAAGAACTCACCCCCATTAATATATCCCACGTGTTGCCGCCTCTTCTTAACCCTTCCCTATCCTTCTAATGCTGAATTTAAATGACGGACATCAGTTAGTTCACCCCAAACTGTTGGAACAACTATATCTGCAACTTGGTAATAATAATTCCCAAGTAAACAAAAGCCTTCCCCTCAGATTTAAAGCAACTTTTTTAGTTTATGGTTGATCTTTTTTTTTTTTTTTGCGTTTCACACTAGAACCACATTACGCTATTAACCTCATTAAACTGTTAGGGGTTTTTTTTTGTTTTGTTTTTTACACTTTATAGAAAGTATAGTAAACTTATCTATATACTTTTTCAATTGTTAAATCACTTAGGACTCCATCTTTACAAGAGACTTACATGGAATCCACATACAAAACTGAAACGACAAGAAACTGCTCGTTGATTACGATTGCTACAACACCTTCTTGACCAACGCTCTAAGCTTCCCATACACTACAAAAAATTATAATACACTATGATAATTAGACAAATTTGGATATATGAAATTGAGCTCTGGGGCTCTACCAAATCATCAAAGTCCTCCTTACTATCCAAAATCCCACGTAAAATCATTGATGCTCCTTAATACGTTACAAATAAACTCATCCACAAAGACCTTAAAATCCCATTCGTTGCAGATTTGGCCCAAAACAGATATGCGTCTTTTCATTCCAAATTCCTTGCCCATCCTAACCCATTAGTTCTAAATCTCTTATCCTTAACAATCCCTGATAATCCTCCGAGGCGTCTGAAAAGATGATGGCCACGAGACCTTCTAATTTAAATTAATGCTTGAAGTACCACCAACGGGTTGTTCCTTCCCAGGATTTTCAAGTGCAAATAAAGCATTCCACAGATTTACTTATTGTATTTATTATTTGTACAGTTGTGAATTAAATAACTAAATAAAAAAAAATTGTTAAATCTATCGTTAGTTATACGCAGGCTAAAACAAATAGAACGTTGATGTTACCGCAGTAATCATTCCTTCTTACAGTACTAGTCGGAACAACTTTGATTTTTAAAAAGAATCAGAATTTGAATCTTAAATCATTTTATATCAATATTACTTCATTATTATTTTATTAATTCATTTAGAAACCCAACAAAAATTCTTACTATCAAGATATAAAATCATTTAGCAAGATTTATATTAAATCCTTATAGTATCAGTAATATTTAAAATCATTACAATCAAATAACACAAAAATCGAATTTATAAACTTATGCAATATATATTTATTACGTATATTTAAATTACTTTAAATTAAAATTTTAAATACATTAAAAAATAATTAATAAACTATAATTACCTCTTTAAATTATGATTTTTTATTATTCTTAAACTTATATCTTATATTGGAAGAGTTTCATTTATAATTAGATCATGTGAATGAGAAACATAAGAGTAATTGTAAAAATATTTAAACTATCAATACAACAGCACTGGCACAACATAGCATAAATTATAAACAAGATTTTGATTTTAAAAATTCAAAAATTTTATACATAGTAAATCTCAAAAGAAATAGAAAAATAACAAAACCAATATATATCACAAAAACATAGGTAACGCTATTAATTTTAAGACAGATACCAAAAATTTATGTACACATTACATAGATATAGTAAATAATTTAATACTGTATAATAGTATTGAATAGTAGAATAAATTTAATACATTATTGTGTTGTTGTAATATGTTTAACTTTTTTTTTTTTAAATATTGTTAATAGATTTGTCATCCTTTGATGAACGGAGGTAGGAGAGTATTGACTAAGTTTATAATCTATATGTTATCAACGGTAAAGATAAGCTGGTTTCAGATCTCCTTATTTATAATATATAAGCATTTTTAATCATTAATATTTATATTATTGACTGACAAGTTGTTATTGTTAGCATTATAAGACTATTAAGGAGAACTCAAATTTTTTTTTTTACTTATTTATTTATTGACATTTACAGCTGTATACAAAATACAACAAGCAAATTTGAAGTAAGATCATAATGATATGATACAGCATGTAGAGAAACTACCCAGCAGTAGAACTCTAAAACTCAAAATGTAATTTTAAAAGATGTTTTAATCAGGTAATTTAAAAAAAAAGAAATTGTGATATATTGATTAAGTATTGTATGCATATGATGAATTTGAGAATTTGTTGTAGATACCTGAAATAAAATAAAAACAAGGAAGAGTACCTTTCATTCACAAGATCTAATGATAATTTTTCATAAGAGGGGAAGATAGTTGGGGGTGCGGTCAGCAAACAACGTCAAAACTTATTTTATTATTACTAACGTTCTTTAATGCATCATTATTAGTTTTTATCTGCGAATTCAAAATACTGTTTCAAGTTTTAAATGTTTTATGTAATTACAGATGTGGGTTGCATAATAGGTTTATTTCTGTTTACAGTCTTTATGTTCTAAAAATTACCTAATTGGGTTCAGTACTTAAAACGAGCTGTTTCCTGGTCCACACACAGAGGACACAATCACAACTTACGGTGGAAATATTTTAATAATCACTTCAAAATTGTAGGAGTGGTCTAAATATTATTTAATTAAATTTTCTTTATTTAAATTCACCTATTGAATCAATATTGGGTTGTAACAATATGTGATTCCGCACACATGAGTAGTTATTTCTTCTTGATAATCTATTTATCTTTGAATAGAAAAATGGAAGTTGTTTTTTTTTTATTATTATGGATATTACTTAGGTAAGCAATATTTATAATTTCCTTTTTTTCATAAAAGCATTATTATTATTATTTTTACTGCGCATATTATTATTGCTAGAACAAAAGTAAATAAAATATATATTCCATTCTTGGTCGAGGTACCACATCACGACTACTAATCACCACATTACGACTACATTATACAAAGAGGGAAATGTGTTGAAAATAAACGTTTGTCGTTGCCACTTTTTATTCCACGAGTAATAAAATAATGATTTATCAAATATGACATTGACACCATACTATGTAATTCCTCAAGACCGTCATGAAGCGTTATATTAATTATTTTAATAATAAACCTTATTACAAGTAACAAAAAATAAAATAAAACATCCCACTGTAAGATTAGTAGAATCCAAAAATCGAATAAAAAAATTCAGTCTCTATGCTATCATTATTTGAGATACCGCAGCGAAGTTACAGGCCTCTTATAATGACACAATAGCTTTCCTTTCAAAACAATCATCCGGCCGACTATAACAAAACTTAAGATTTTTTCCGTATAACGTTTCGGCCCTTAGATCAATAAGATCTTAATTTGATGTATTAAAGATCAAAATTTTTCTATTAAATCTAATTAAGCTTATATAAATTAGTTAATTATATTTTTATAACAATGACTTTAAACTATTGAACATAATATATATTATTATAGTTTATAGACTATTTACTGTCACAGTTTCACTAACGCAAAAAAGAATCATCTATACAACTACTCCAAAAGATTTTAATTGTAATGACAAAGTCAGTTATTTTGTTTTGTTTTCCCACCACTATATTTATTTTCTTTTTGCCACCGTTAAATCCAAAGAGCCGGCTAAGATGGGTTCTGCATTATTGGACAAAACTATTTGTAAATTTTAAAAACTCAACCTCTGTCACAAATTAAACAAGATAATCAAATTGATAAATAAATAAAATTAGAATAATAAAAAAAACCTATAGATTGATTATTTGAATATGAATTTTTGTACAGCTTACAAATCTAAAATTAACTTTTTACATAAAAAAAAGTCCGGAATGTCCGGAAAGCATGATGTCTGTCAATTATTACAAGATAATATAACCAAGGGAAAGTAATATTCCAATAAATTTCATTTAATTAATTTAATATTCCAAAACGATATTGTTCAATTAATTGTAACTCGAAAGCAGTTATAGTGATTTTTAGAATATGTTTATTAATTATTTATGAGGTTATTTTGCTGTTATGTTGGAGGAGGGGGAAGGCTTTTCCCCTCATAAAGTATAGAAAAACCTAAATTTTTGGAATAATTTTATACAATGTCCCCCATAATTTTATCTTGAATAAAATAAGCATAATTACATCGTAGTTTGAATTAAATAGTGTTTTTGTTTGCCTATCACAAAATCAGTTCTTAAACTGTTGGATGTTAAGACCCATTTGATTCGGACCGATTTTCTCAATTTTCTTGACATAAATCTTTGACCATTGTTCGAATTACACTTGGATAACTTTCTTTTTTTTAGGCTTTAACTGTAAAATGTTAGAATATTAAATCGAATATAGATTTTTGAGCCCCATAAAGGAACCTAGATTATTAGACAAATACAATAAAAAATTGACAGCTATAAGATCTCTTACCTTGTCACAGTTCCTTGTGTTTCGAAAAGATACTGTGCCTACTTTTAGTCTCAACTCCAAGTCCTTTTAACTCAGTCTCAAGTCGAATAGTGAAGACTTATCTTCGTAACAAACAAAAGAATCCGTAAAGTTCTATAAGTATCCAAATAATCCTCAGAATGTTTATTACTAGGTAATTCTCTTTTAAGAAGTGTTCTATTTAACCTGTGAGGTCTGAAATACCACCAATCCCACTTTTATAAACGAATGTCCATTCTTATTATTTTTTTTCGTTTGAAATAAGTGTTATTAAAATTTATATAAATGAAGAATTTAATATTTTTAATGTAAATAAACGAATCATTTTAAATTTAAAAAATAAGAATACTTATTTTAGAGAAAAATATTAGAAGAATATCAATATTAATTCTTATTATTTTTTTTTCGTTTCAGATTAGAATTTAATATTTTTAATGTAGATAATTAACCCATTTTAAATTTTAAAAATTGAAAATACTTATTTTAGAGAAAAATATTAGAAGAATATCAATATCCATACGAATATTAATTCTTATTAATTTTTTTCGTTTCAGATTAGAATTTAATATTTTTATGTAGATAATCAACCCATTTTAATTAAAAAATTGGAAATACTTATTTTAGAGATAAATATCGGAAGAATATCAGTATCAATAGGAATATTAATTCTTTTTATTTTTTTTTTTTCGTTTCAGATTAGAACTTAATATTTTTAATGTAGATAATCAACCCATTTTAAATTAAAAAGTTGGGAACACTTATTTTAGAGAAAAATATTAGATGAATATCAATTTCAATGCGAATATTAATTCTTTCTATTTTTTTTCATTTCAGATACGTGTTATAGAAATCTATGTAAATAGAGAATTTAATATGTTTAATGTAAATAAACAAATCAGTTTAAATTAAAAAATTGTGAATGCTTATTCTATAAAAAATATTTGATGAACTTAGTGATTGGAAGATTATTTGACCGTTTGTCGTTGATTGCAGAATGATAACCCAAATATAAAATACTAAAGATTAAATATTTAAGGTAACCAACGTTTTGCCTCATTTTGCAGGGCTTCATCAGGGCTAAATGAGGACAAGATGAAAATATTGTAAATTATAAAAAAACAATTACAATATAAATATAAAAGGTATACAATGTTATATAAAAAAAAATATATGGAAAAAAACAAACGAAGTAAGTTAAGAAAATATTAATATAGATTCATAGAAAACTAATTTAATAATAGGTAAGGTAAGTAATGGGTTGTAGAATTTCAAATGTTGAACTAGAGTAATGCATAGTAAAGCGATTAATGCACCTAGCCTGGGGGGTCGATTTTTATTTCTTTGATGCTTCCACGAAATGAAAACTTGAATCCCCCCCCACCATGGTTAGTATGGATCGGTACCTCTAGATAACCAAAAAAATTAAATCTCATAGGATTATTTAACCTAAGGTCATTTAACAGCCTAAACACATATCGACAAGTCACTTTATCCTCCAATTAGTTTTCAAAAAAAGTACTTGGGGACATAATAAAAATTATTTTAATTTATTAATTAACGTCGATTATGAAATACACAGTACAGTTATAATAAATATTAATTAATTACATTACTTTATTAAATAGATAACAATATAAATGTAATAAAGATGAAAAAATATCCATTAAAACTAATTAAATCTTGTGAATGAAAAATACTCTTCCTTGTTTTATTTTAATTGATTAAACTATTCACTTTTTTTTATTAAAAACATTATAGCACAAGGAAGAGTAATTTCATCCACCAGATCTAATTACAAATTGAAACATATAATTTTAATCCATTAAAACATATTTGTAAGATATAATATTTATAATTGCTTAAGAAGTCTATAATAGAAAACCAAATTCAATTATAAGTAGAAGAAAACCTTTTTGGACAAAAAAAAATGTACAGAAACATTTTCATTTATTTATATTCATTATAAAAAATTAATTCTCTCTGTTTGAAGATTTTAAATGTATATACATAAATATATTTATACCCACGTTTCGTAGCTTTCCTCCATCATCAGGATGGTTGAGTGGTAACAATAAAAATCTCTATATTGCTCTTTAAATAAATGTCTTTAATTAGTCAATGTAACATAATATATGTTTGTATTAATCTATGTAACATAATAGATTAGCTTCTGTCTGAAAGTAAGATATAATCAGACATAGCTGTTAGAGAGACACTCACGCTCCCTGGCCGAGGCACCGCCGTTCTTACTCCATCAGAACTCAGTAGGCCTCTTACAATAAAATATCGGAAAGATGGCATGACATGTGGAATGAAAGCTCTCCGAATAAATTAATAGAAATAAAAAAGATTAGTAAAACCATGGTCGACGTTGCAGTTGCTCTAACCCGCTTGAGAATAGGCCATACTGTCCTCATGCATTCTCACCTGATCAGAAATCTGCCACCTCCAAGATGCCAATAATGCCAGTCCACTCTCACGATTAAACATATCATAACATTTGAAGAATGCCCTCACTATTTACCAATAATAAGCAGAATAGGGCTGACCCCAAATTTATCTGAAGCTCTCACGATGAGGAAGCTAAAGTCACTTTGGTATTAAAAATTTTAAAAGCACATAGCCTCCGCTCCAAATTATAGCATTTCATTTGTTTTAATTTTAATTTTGTATTTTATTATTAGGATTATCTAAATTTTATTTTTAAGTTTGCGTGAGTAAATGTGTGTGTAGTGTGTTCGTGTGAGTATGTATTTGTATCTTTACAATTATAATAATCCATAGCCGTTGATGAACAAAAGGTTTTACACCTTTAAACTTTGGAATAAAAAAAAACGATAAAAAAACAAACATATTACTTTTCTCATCTATATATTACATACGAATTTCTGTCACCTTTATCTATAAATATTATTTTGTCAAAGTAGTGGAAAACATAGTTTTTAATAAATATTGTTATTTTTACT